>NC_143409.1:17235681-17387196 GCF_052110815.1 Crocodylus siamensis | reverse complement strand
CCAGCTTGAGTTTTGAAACTCGAAACATTTTGAAAATTTTGAAATGTTTCAACTTGCCTCATTTCATTTCGAGGCTGTTTTAAAGTTCTGTGTTTCGTTTCGATTTTGCTGTTTTGAGCTCAAAATGAATCGAAACAGCATCAAAACGAAATGGCCAGCGAAATTTTGTGCAGCCCTAGTATTCACCTTGGAGAACAATGAAGTTTTTCACAGATTACATGAATTCAGCATCATTTAAACACAGCCATTGCAGTTGGGTGTAAATGGCAGTTTGCAAATAAGAGTTGGGTATGTTTCATGAAGCTATGGAAGCTATGGGCTTTCCACTGTTTGCTATAATTATTCCCCCACACACATGCATATCGTGTCGGACACTGCAGAAAACAGTTTGTCCATCTGAGAAGGCTGAATCCAGCCTTGTGGTAAGCAAAGTAAATGCATATTAATAAGGGCTACCCTGAGACAATCCTTCTGCATTCTGTGCAACTGACGCCAAATACTTTGAGCTATTGTCTGTCCGTTATTAGAGTAGCCGAAATAGTTGTCATAATTTGGTAAGCCCTTAGACAGGCATAGGAAGACCTTTTACATTGTTAATGACAATAGACACACCAAAGAGCTTTTCTTTTCATAATTTTCACTGTGATTTTTTTAAATTCTCTCTCCTGAGGCAGCTAAATATGTTCTAGTCTAAGGTAAGATTGACTGGGAAAAAATGGGTTCTTATACTGCTGGTCTGCCTTGTGTTGTGACTTGTGGAATTTGTTCAAGTGCTTTATAAATTAATCAAAATCTCTTAAACTGTTAGACACTTTTACTCTATTCCTACTAAGTCACTGCTTAATGAAAATATTATTTGCACAAAAACATCAGCTGCCTCCTTTATAATTAACTCTTTTTAAGTGTGGGCTTTTTTTCCATAGGGAGCATAAAAATCCAGGTGTTATTCTTGGGTGAGACATTGAGTGAAGAATTTAAAAGGATTTCTTACATTTTTCCTACTTTATCAGTACTTGAACTCTTATTGAATAGTTCTGACTTATTGATATTGTTACCATTTAAATTTGCATCACAGGGAACAATTAGTTGATTGAATTTATTCTGAGTGGGCTAGTTTTGGGGGTTGAATAAGGTGGGTGACTTATACAAACTATCATTTAGGGGCTTTCTCAGGAGCTGGAAGAAGTGTTTTTTAGTATTTCTTTTTAAGTAGAGAAGTAAATAAATTAACGTAATCTTTTCTGTAAAATGTAGTTGTATAGTCAACCATTGTTAGGAAGAGAGACAATAAAATATGTGATTCTCCACAGTTGTTGCTACAAGATCAGTGTGTTGAGACCTGACATATACTTGGCATAAAGTAAAAATAGCTTGGCAAATGTTTTTGCAGTTAACTCATCTAAATAAACATGTCACACTGCTGATGTGGATATCTATGCTTTTGAGCCTGGGGGCACCAGGAACTTAGTATGAGGAGGCTGGCTTCCCTGATTCTTCTCCAACTATTGCTGTTTCTGCTCCTTTATTGTCTCAGATCATTGGCAAGCTTTATAATAAGATCTCAGCCATTTAACATAAGCATGACTTCACCTTCATCTGTTTTTTTTAATTCTTGCTAGAGTTGATCTGCATCACTAATTCACCTTTCCCCAGATTTGAGTGTAGTTTCACTCCTTGGCACAGCACAGATTTACTATGGCACTTTATGTCCAGCTTCACCTCTGGTGCAGTATTAGTACTTCACTTAACAGATGGGTTCTAACTAAACAGAGAACTTTTCAAACAAAAATGTGGGACAACAAAACTGTTCTCTGGATGGAAGATGTTGAATGCTTTTGGAGAAGTAAAATCTGAATGAGGTGGAGCATGGAAAACTTTCTTGGGAAAGTTATTAGGTTAATATGGGGGCAGCTTGAAGCTCAGCCCAGCCAAACCACTCAGTCATGTCTTAGTTTGCAATTGCCTTTCTCCAGTTACCAAAGAAAATATCTGGGGCTCTTGTGTTAAGTGGGGACAGGTCAAAACTCCTCTGTCAAGAAGATTTTCATACTTAAGTTCTGATACTTAGCCAGTCTCTGCTCAACTCCCAACATATTTTTCCCTATAATAGATTCATGCTGTGCCCATCTGGATATGGGCGGGGAAGCTTAAAAACATCTGGATGTCAGAAATGTATGTGGGCAACATTCACCAGTGACTATCCCTGAATCACGGCCAATGCTTCTGCTTGTTTTTTGTTTTTAATTCATCCAGCTCTGTTTTGTCTGCCAAGCACAGAATGGACCCTCTTCTACCTAGAATGCTTGCAGTGGTAATTTTTTTCACCTGGAACAAAGTGTTTTGAAGCATCCAGTCTTCCAAAATACTAGAGCTCTAGCAAAAAACAAGGGCAGTTTTATGCCACACTGTCACAAACGGGTTAAAAAGGATGTAAACCTTGTTCTGAACTTTCCATCAGTGAGAGCAAAAGTTTATGCTCCAAAATTAGACAGTCACTATGCTGTGAGTTGCAGAATGTGGCATAAATTTAGCTGACATAGAAACATGGCTGGTATGTTATAGGAGTGCCAGCAAGCTCTGCCATATTCTACTCTTATGTCACATACATGGTGATAGGCCAAGTCTGTATCTTCCACACGTGTCATTTAACAGAAAACATGTTTGACATGTAGCTTAAATATTCCTTGTTTTTTTCCTCGTGCATATGGTAATCATAAACTGTTAGAAGGCTATTGTACCTGTGTTTTTGATTAATGAGTTCGACTTATACTTAGTTCTTAATATTATACTGAATTATTCATCTGATATGAATCTAAGCCCTCTCATTCTGAGTGTTGCTTCCTCAGAGTGATATCTAGGGTATTTGGGGTGCTTTCCTTTTGGGTTCTCATAAGAGTTATCTTCTTGTGTGACTAAAGACATAAAGAAATTATCCAAGTATCTTGCTTCAGATACTTAAATAAGAAGCTTTACTCTTCATGAGGTATCAGTGTCAGCATATGTAGTTAAACATTAGGCCTTTGCAAAGTAGCTAGTATTTGCTTAGGATTCGGATTCGAATCACTGTCCCGATTTGATTCAGCTGAATCTGATTTGGAGGCCAGGCCTATCCACTGCCCCTCTCTCAGCTCAGCAATGGCTGCCCTGCTGCCCCAGCTCCCAGCACTTGTTAAAGAAAAAGCCCCGACTTAGCAGGTGCTGCCAGGTAGGGGACGATCCCTGCTGCCCCCTAATGCCCCCGTGTTGCCCCGGCAGGAAACAGTCAGCACCAGGGCTTTTTTTTTAAAGTACTGGGAGCTGGGGCCAGCAGGGGCAGCCATGGGGGGGCTGGGGAGCAGGGGGGCTGGTGGGGTTCCCCCCATGGTCCCCTCCCCCAGCCCACTGTCCCCCACCTCTAGTACTTACCAACTGGGAGTTGGCTGCAGCTCCCTGCTGCAGCCACCGGGGACTGCCTGAATTATCAAAGCTCTCCAAATCTTTTCCGAAGATTCAGAGAGCTTTGAACCAATTTGGACCTTTAAGTTGGTCCCCTGATTCTGTTCAGATTTGCAGATTCAGCCACCGAATTGAGCCAAATCTCCTCGGAATCGAATCAGCACCCAAAGCTTTGCATAGCCCTATTAAACATTGCCCTCAAAAAATGCTGTATATGGCAAATCATAAAATCATATCATAGAAGTAGGGTTGGAAGAGATTTGTAGATCTCACTGTCCGACCCCCTACCTGGGTAGGAGAAAAATTGGGCTCAAATGACTCCAGCCAGGTAGACATCAAGCCTCTTCTTAAAGACCCCCAGGGTACGAGCCAGCACCACTTCCCTTGGAAGTTGGTTCCAAATCCTAGCCACCCTGACAGTGAAGTAGTTCTTATGGATGTCTAATCTAAACCTCCTCTCCAACAACTTGTGGCAGTTATTCCTTGTTATGCCAGGGGGTGCTAGGGGAAACAAGGTCTCTCCCAAACCCTTCTGGTCCCCCCTAGTGAGTTTATAGACTGTCGCCAGTCCCCCCTCAGCCTTCTCTTGTGAAAACTGAACAGGTTCAGGTCCTGCAGTCTCTTATTGTAGGGCCTGCCCTGTTGTCTCCGGATCATGTGGGTGGCCTCCTCTGGACCCTCTCCATGTTCTGCACATCCCTCCTGAAGTGGGGCGCCCAGAACTGGACATAGTACTCCAGCTGTGGCCCTGAGTATTGTCTCCTTAAGGAACGACCACTCATCTTGGGCTCTGAGTTCCCCTGCCCTCGAGAACCCCAGCGCCTCTCCCACTAATCTCAACTCGTTGAAGTTGGCCCTCTTGAAGTCTAGGACTACCGCCTTGCTGCAGGCACCTGACACCCTGCGCTGGATGGTGAATTCCAGCAAACGATGATTGCTATCACCCAGGTGGTCGAGAACCTGGAGGCCCCTTACCAGGTCATCGCCTGTGGCCAAGACCAGGTCCAACAGGGATTTCCTCTGGTGGGACTGTGCATCTCCTGGATTAAGTGTGGAGGTCCTCTATCTTGGCCAGGAACCTCCTGGAATGGTCTGACCTGGCTGACTGTTCATCCCAGCAGATGTCCGGGTAATTTAAATCACCCATGACAACTACATCCCTTGCCTTAAGTGCCTCTGCAAGCTGGCCCGAAAATTCCTGGTCCAGCTCCTCCCATTGGTTGGGGGGTCTATAGTAGACCCCCACTGCTACATCCCTCTCCCCACGGGCCCCTTGTATCTTGACCCAGAGCACTTCAGCCTGCCCCTCCTCTGACCCCATTCTGCTGGCAGAGGATGTGTATTGCTCGTTGACATAGAACGCCACACCCCCGCCTTTCCTTCCTTCTCTAGCCCGCCTGTAAAGCCGATAGCCCCTAATGCTAACTGCCCAGTTGTGGGATGAATCCCACCACGTTTCTGTAAGCCCTATTATGTCTGGGTCTGAACTGGCTATTCTGAGGGCGAGTTCCTCCTGTTTGTTCCCCATACTACGAGCGTTGGTATATAGGCATTTAAGGCCTTGCCTAGCTGCGTATGCCACCCCCCGATTTGGGAGACTGTCTGGACCCCTGTTTCTTACCTGGGCACTCCTTGCATTTGTCACCTGTCTTGCTCTGGTGGTGTCTCCTCATCTTCCTGCGGCCCCCTCCCCCGGCGAGGCTACTTTAAAGCTTGCCGTATGAGATCAGCCAACCTGGAAGAGAAGACACGCTTGCCTTTAGGAGAGAGGTAAAGCCCATCCCGCCCCAGCAAGTCCCCCGCCCGAAAGCATGGGTCATTATCTAGGAACCCAGGGCCTGCCTGGTGGCACCAACTGTGTAAGTGCTGGTTGACTTCACCAATGCAGGCCTCGTGTCGCCGTCCCCGCCTACCTAGAGCCTCGAATTCCTTCATAATGCAGTCAGGGTTGCCCCTGGCCGCGTCATTCGTTCCCACGTGGATGACAACCATGGGGTACTGGTCTGCAGGTCGGAGGTAGGCCGGGATCCTCTCCATGATGTCCCTAACCCGAGCCCCAGGCATGAAGCAGACCTCTCGCGTCATGGGGTCAGGCCGGCAGATGGGACATTCCAGTCCTTGTAGGATGGAGTCTCCAAAATGATTCAATATATTGGTTGGAATAGCTTGTGCTCCTGAAAAGGAGTTTTTAAAAAGGGCTCGTCCACCCTTCCTTCTTTACTTCCTCTTACGACTTGTAAGAAAGCACCACAAGGATTTATTTATTTTTCTTTGTTTTTCAACTTTAAAAGCATAAGGAATCTCTAGACTGTTTTTCCCTGACTTTGCTGGAGGACTTAATTGACTATCAAGATACTATCCCTATTTGTCTGGGGTTTTTTTGTTTCTAATACATTGTTCAAAGAGGCTTGGTTATTAAGCTTTGAAAAAAGATGTCCTTTCTCCAACATATTAATTATTCATAATAAATAAACAGACATCGGTGAGAAAAAAAGAGTTTTGAAGAGTTTAAACTTCCTTCCTTTCTCAGGTGGTCTAGGCTATTGTGATGTCACTGATCCTTGGTGAAACTTGCAGATTATGGAGGACTTACATTTCTAAAATAAAATAAAACCAGCAGTCAAAAAAATGTATTGTAACAAATCCTGTCAGTTTTTCTTTATGCTTCAGAAAGAAGTAAAAAGGGCCTTAGTCTTTTTCTGCATCCTGGTAGCATTTCAGCTTAAAGATTGGTAGGAGGAATTGATTTCATGGTGCTTTGTGGTAAGTCAGCCTTTATGCCCAAATCACATTCCCTATTTACAGCAATACAGCAAACTGTTTAGTTTGGAACTAAGCACATTTTGGAGTGTGGAAGAATCCCAGAGTTCATTTGTTAAATAAATTGATCCAAAGCAGACCTCAGTTAAAGCAGTTTCCTGAGTTAAGCTTTTATAAACTCAGTAGGACAATTTTGCCAGTAATATGCATGAGAGTATTAGCTATAATTCTTATCATAGTGTCATAGTGCTTGGGGTTGGAAGGGACCTAAACAGATCATCAGGTCCTATCCTCTGCCCTGGGCAGGAACAGGTACCGGGGCCATATGAGCCCAACCAAATATCTGTCCAGCCTCCTCCTGAAGACCCCCAAGGTAGGAGAGAGTGCCACCTCACTTGGGAGCCCATTTCAGACCCTGACAGCCCTACCTGTAAGTAATGTCTCCTGATGTCCAGCCTGAACCTTCTCTCTAACAATTTGTGGCCATTATTCCCTAGTAACCCTGAGTGGTGCCTCCCCCAAGTCCCGCTGGTCCCCCGGTGAGTTTGTAAATGGCCACCAGATCCCCTCTCAGCCTTCTTCTGTGGAGGCTGAATAGGTTCAGGGCCTTTAGGCTCTCTTCGTAGGGCCTGCCCTGCTGCCCCTTGACCACATGAGTGGCCCTCCTCTGGACCCTCTCGATGCTAACCACATCCTTCTTATTATTGCCTTGCCACTTATTAGTGCCTTATTTGTTCTTAATGCTACAGTAACAAGTTCAGATGCCAATATAGATAAGGGAATCATTATTCTAAGCATAATACCTAAAAAGGCAAATACCCTTCTCTAAAGAGCTTGGCCTTCAAATGGAGAAAAAAGGCAAAAGCTGGAAGAAAAATTATTAACTTTACTTAAAAAAATCAGAATCTGAGACAAAGAGAGTTTGAGTCACTTGTCTAACAAGTCACTCAGACTCAAAAAATCTGTGTCCAGAGTAAGAGCTCAGTCTTGAATCCTGATATAGTAACTTAATCCAAGACAATCCCAACTTTTTTTTCGTCTTCTATAATTGTTTGGGCAAGTCACTATTAAGAATGCCACAGCTACATTCCAGTGTGTCCAAGAGCAAATAGATTTTGATTGAATATTGATTTATTTTAAACAGAGTCTTTGTATTCCCAGCCTAGGTGTCTACATATGTAACAGTAAAACAATTAATTACTGTGCATATTTGTGTATATATTGTGAATGCTTTACTGATTCTCAGAAAGTAACTGTGATGCCAGTTCTGTTTGGTGTGTATATGTGATTCATATGAGACACGATGGCATCAGTTTGTTGCAGACATTTGAAGGTATTAAGAGGGTTCGAATTACACTCAGACTCTTGGAGTGGGTCTGCAGCAGTGGCAGCCAGAAGGTGCCACCGCTGCCTCCAGAGCTACTTAGAAAGACGCAGTGGGCTAGGGGCTCTCATCTCTTATTGGAGGATGGGGGAGGGTCTTTTGTGGGGCTCTCATCTCTTATGGGGGAGCTTAGCCCTCCTGAGCCCCTCTTTATTTTGAACCACGGTGTTTAAGAAATTTGCAGATATCTTTTTGAAGTCCTTATTTATATCTTGTGTCTATTATTATTTTATTTCTGCTACTATCCACAATCTTTTTCAAGATTTTTAAAATGTCCCATACTACTGTTGCTAATGCTGTAGAGACTTTTACTTCATTCTACTTTATCCCCTCTTTATAAAACTGCCACATGCCATATTCCCTCTGATCTTTAATTTCTCATATCCATATTATTTTCTTATCTAAGGGACTTCTAGAACTCTGTAAGTTTTATTTTGCTTTGGTTTTGTCAGCTCTCCATAGCTGTGGCTTTAAATCCCAATTTAGCAAGGTATTTAGGCATGTGGTCAGGCATGGCTTTCAATAGAACAATTCATTTGCTAAAGTTTTATACATACTTAATTATGAATCAATAGCTTAAGAATCCCTCAGGTGCCAGAATTATCTAAGTCCAATATCAAGGCAGCTTTGGACAAATGCAGTTATTAAGTGGGTGATAGAGTAATCAGATTAGACGTACATACATATACATACCACTATCCAATTCAGTGGGATTTTTGTGGCCAATTTTGTATATTTTTTTAAAATCAGACTGTGTGGGAAGGGGCAATTGCTCCACTGCTGTGTGGTGCTTAATCTCAAACTGGCCCTGATACTATGATAATCTGTAATAGGAATTGCATTGTTCTGAAATACCTTGTTTTACTTGATGGCAGTGGATTTACAGAACTAAAAAAAATATTTGTTAGCTTCTTGCCATTAGATATGAACATTTTGCAAAAATAAGTGGGAAATCTTTTTAGGACCCCAGTAGTAAGGAATGCCAATGTTGTCACCATTTTTAAAAATGAGATAAGTCTGACTGTGGAAACTATCCAGGTATGCCCTCCTCTCCATTGCCGGGAAAATCCTTGCTTGAATTCTGCTGAATCAATTGCTCCCTCTTGCTGCAGAAATCCTTCCCAAGTCTCAATATGGCTTCAGACTATCAAGAGGCACCATGGACACTATTTTGTGGCCCAGCAGATCCAGGAAAAAATGCTGAGAACAACACCAGGAACTGTATATGGCCTTTATTGATCTGACCAAAACTTTTGACCCTGTGAACCATGGGGCTCTATGGAAGATCTTATTGAACTTTGGCTGCCCAGGGAAATTTGTCACAATCTTAATACTCCTTCATGACCAGATGACTGCCTCCATCCTATGCAGTGGCTCTGCTATTAGCAACAAACAGGGATGCATGATTGCATCAATGTTATTTTCCATCTTTCTTGTGGTCATCAAGATGCTCATCCATGACCATCTGTCATGTGGCATCAGCATCAAGTAAAGGATGGATGGGAGCTGTTTCAATCTCTCCCACCTTCATGCCAAAACCAGAGTTACTTCAGCCTCAACTGTGGAACTTCAGTATGCTAATGATTGGGCTATCATGGCAAATGCTGAGGAGGACCTGCAAATGGCCCTTAACTGCTTCTCACAAGCATACCAGAGCCTGGAACTGACCCTTAACATTGGAAAAACAGATGCTTCACTAGGCTGCTCCAGGCCAATCAACAACCCCCCCCCCCCCCCAAAAGATCCTCATTGACAGACAGGAGCTAGAAAATGTTGAACGCTTTGCATACCTCAGCAGCCATCTCTCAAAGAAGACCAACATTGATGAGGAGATTCAGTATGGGATCCAACGCGTCAGCTTTGCCTTTGAAAGACTGAATCATCATGTGTTGAGTGATCACAACATCGGGAGCTGAACGAAGTTCTTACTACATAAGGCTGTAGTAATCCCAACTCTTTTCTATATCTGTGAAGCTTGTCCGAATTACAGGGACCAGCTGAAAAACCTGGACTGCCATCACCAGTGCTACCTCCAGAAGATTGTTGGCATAAAGTCAGAGGATTGTTGCACAAATGCCAGAGTCCTCACTGATGCTAACACCACCAGTATGGAAGTGATTATTCAACATCAGTTGCCGTGGACAAGGCATTGTGTGTGCATGTCTGATGTATGTATACCAAAACAACTGCTATATTCCCAACTCGGCCAAGCACAAAAGACACCCTCAAGGCAAATGTGAAGAAGTGTGGCACTGACACCACAAATTGGGAAAAACTAGCCTGGGGCAGAGCTACATGGCAACATCTTGTGAGAGGAGGCACATCTTATTTGAGGAAAACCATGTAACCCTAGAGATAGAAAAGCAACAAAAATGGAAGGAAAGGAAACAAGACCGAGAAATCCGCAATCCGACTCTTCCTTTAACCGCCATCTTTGGCATGTGCCAGAGTCTGCAGCTCTAGCATTGGCCTTCTTAGCCATCAACAGACTCATCTACAACCCTTTACTTGACCCGTGGGAGTGATCATTCTTGACTGTGAGGGATCACCACTACCACCGCCAACAAGGAGTATGCAGTGAATTTCATGCATTGTATTTTTTTTTCCTTCTGGTTTCTTTATTGCTTAACTATTCTTCCTTTGTATTAATGACTAGGGAATTTGGGCAGTAGATTGTACCATTATTTTAGTTTACTTTGCACTCCTGTTCCCAAAGCTTCAAAGGTCACATTTGCATTCCCTCATTCACTTTTCCCCCTGACCCCTGCTTCCTTGCTCCATACTCGTAAACTACAGCATGTACTAGCAACCAAAGTATTTACCCGGGGTCCTTAAAGGCTTGCACTCTGGGTGTTGTCACGTACCAGTTCATTTCCGCTGTTACCTGTGGCAGCCAGATTACACTAGAATAGCGAGAGCCAGCCTTTTGGCAGGTGGACCATAAATTAGTCCTGCTCTCTCCTTGAATGCTACTCCAGTCATCTTTCCCCTACCCAGTCTACTGCTGACTTTTCTACTCCCTGTGCTATGCTCCCTGACTAAGCTGGTTCTCTGTTTTCTGCTTCTTGTCCTGTGCTCCTGACCTGATCATTTGCTCTGCTTTCTGCTCCCTTCCTTATTTGCCAGTGTGCTGCCTGTCCTCTCCCCAGTCTGCTGTGTGCCACACACAGAAGCTGCCATCCCACATATGGTGTCTGTGCCACAAGTTTATCATCCCTGTAGTAGAACTTGCTACATTCACATTTTCATTTTGCAGTCCACATGTGCCCTGGAGGGTGTTGATGTCTGCATGCCAAACCATGGTGTTAAGAAGAAAACTTGTAGCTCAAACCAAGTTAAACCTCCAGTGAGAAGAATGCCAGAAACTAGGGCCATCAGTGGAAGGGATCTGCTGTGAGCAATGCAGGGAAGTTGTTAGATATTTTGTATTTGTGGGTAGGTCTTGTTAACTGTCCATCTTTTTACTTGAGACTGAATTGCTATTCCTCAGCTGAGGAAGAAGCAAAGTGAAAATTTTCCATACTTTTCAAGACAGCTTATTTCTACATGGATAAAAAAATATATCAGCTGGTCCCATCACAAAGTGAAGAGGTTGAATATGGGTCAGCTGTGAGTAAAGAGACACATTTTGAATGATAGACTCTACAACTTACAACAGGGCAAAGATGCATGGGAAATATTAGAATAAGATCCGGCATAAATTTCCCATGATAGATTTTATGCTCGTGTTTATACGATAATAAAACGGAATTCCCATGGCCATATTTAAAATTCACTATTTGTTGCATAGATGCCAAAATCCTGAACATCTGTCTGTTTCATGATTTTGTAGTAAGACAATGAAGTAGGAGAAAATACATAAGGCAGCTGTCATTTATGGAAAAGGAGCTGTCGCACAAGAGGACGCATAAGCATAAATTTGAAATACAGATTTTGTTTAAAATTGAGTCTGATATACTTTTTTGTTTGTTTATTGAAAATGTATTTTTCTGTGAGAGTCCCAGAAAATTTAATCAGTCTTACTCAGGCAAACTCCAATGAACTTAAGCAGAAATTTGTCTGAGTAAGACTTAAGGATCTCTCCTTTTCTTTTACTATCAAATGCTGAAAGAATCATATGGCCCTTCCCAGTCTGTCCAGCATTTGAAGGAGAGATTTCTACTAGAGATTGTTTTAAGTGTTTTATCTTGCACGGTGCTCATTGACTTTTGTTATATGCTTCTATTTTACTTAGCAGTGTTTTCATCTTAATTCACAGGATCAGGAATTTTTTTCTCATCTCCTTCACATGGAATTTGCTATCCTGGACTAGGGTGATGGTCCAGCTGCTATGGCATTCATTTACCATGGGTAGCCAGTGCTTGATGTCACAGGGAGAGCCTTTAAAATAAAGTCCTGCACTAGAAATTGGTAAACTAGATGCCACCAGGGAAAGTCTAGAATTAAAAGTTAGAGGTTGGCTTATGCTCAGAAGTAATATGCATGCTTTCCACAGAGTTCTTGTGTGGAGGTCTTGTAGAGGGGAATCATGAACTATTTACACTTTATAACCTGATTTCTGATCAGCCTAAATCTGGTGTTTCTGCTGCAAGTCAAGTTAAATTTATCAGTAAAACCAAGATCATCCCATAGAATGATTTTCTGGAAGAATTTCACTGCATCTTCACCAGTATTTGTCTTTGTTGCAATCATAGAAAATTAGGCCAGCTGTGGCCTCACCAGTGCTGAACAGAGGGGAATAATCTCTTCCCTTGACCTGCTGGCAATGCACCTACCTATGTAGCCCAGGATGCCATTAGCCTTCTTGGCAACAAGGACACACTGTTGGCTCATATTCAGCTTATTGTCTACTGTAACCCCCAGGTCCTTTTCTGCACAGCTGCTGCCCAGCCAGTCAGTTCCCAGCGTGTATTGGTGCATGAGACTGTTTTGTCCTAAGTGCAGGACTTTGCATTTGTCCTTGTTGAACCTTATGACATTCCTTTTGGTCCAATCCTCCAATTTGGTCACTCTGAATCCTAGCCCTACCTCCAGTGTATTTACTACTCCCCAAGCTTGGTGTCATCTGTAAACTTGCTGAGGGCGCACTTTGTCAGCTTACAGGTAGTTGACAAAGACATTGAACAAAATTGACCCCGGAACTGACTTGGGGCACTCCACTTGATACCGGCTGCCGACTAGACATTGAGCCATTGATTACTACCATCTGAGCCTGATGCTCCAGCCAGTTTTCTATCCACCTTACAGTCGATTCTTCCCTGTTTGTGACAGCCCATCAAGAAGAGCATGACCCCTAGTTGGCTGCTTCAGCACTTGCACCAGGAAGTTGTCCCCAGCATTCTTCAAAAACTTCCTGGACTTCCTGTGCGCTGCTGTATTGTCCTCTCAGCAGATGTCAAGGTGACTGAAGTTCCCCATGAGAACCAGGGCCGGTAATCGGGAAACTTCCAGTAGCGGATTGAAGAAAGCCTCATCCACCACTTCCTCCTGGTTTGGTAGAAGAGGTGGATGAGGCTGGGGTGAGCAGACACCCACTACAACATCACCGTTGTTATTGTCCCCTCTAACCTTACCTAGAGACTTTCAACAGGCCTATCTCCAGTTTCATACTGGATCTCTGAGCAATAATATGGCTCTTATACATAAAGTGCAGTTCCTCCTTCTTTTCTCCCCTGCTTGTCCTTCCTGAACAGTTTGAACCCATCCATGACAGTGCTCCTGTCATGCAAGCTCCCACCAAGTCTCTGTTATTCCGATCACATCATAGTTCCATGACTGTGCAAGGACTTCTGGTTCTTCCTGATTGTTTTCCAGGCTCCATTCATTTGTGTACAGGCACCTAAGGTAACTGGCTGATTGTCCTGATCTCTCAGGAAGTATGAGAACACTTCCCCTGTTGCTTCCTCCTGATTGCTCTTTCTTCAGGTCTTCTGCTTCCCCACTTACCTCAGGAATTTGGTCTCCATCCCCTGGCAAAGCTATTTTAAAGCCCTCCTCACGAGGTTAGTGAGCCTGCCTACAAAGATGCTCTTCCCTCTCTTTGTCAGGTGAATCCCATCACTTCCCAGCAATCCTTCTTCTTGGAATGATATCCCATGGTCAAAAAAGCCAAAGCCCTACTAGCAATACCACCTGTGTAGCCAGGTGTTGATCTGCAGGATGCACCTGCTCCTGCCTGGGCCCTTTCTGTTGACTGGAAGGATCGAACAGAACACAAACTGAGCTCCTGGCCCCCTCACCCTTGCACCCAGAGCCCTGTATTCATGTTTGATCTTCTCAGGGTTTCCCCTGGCATTATCATGGGTGCCCACATGGATGAGCAGCATGGAGTAGTAGTCAGAGGACTGGATGAGTTTTGGTAATCCTTCAGTGATATCTTGGATCTGGGCTTCAGGCAAGCCGCAGACTTCCCAAGACAGCAGGTCAGGTTGGCCAATGGCTCCCTTCTCTCCAGAAGGGAGTCTCCAACCACCACCACCCATTTGTTTTTCTTGGTGGCAATTGTCTCAGTCCTTCACACAACTTTGCTAGGGCTTCTGTCAGGCCCAGGCAGCAATCACTCAGCAATCAGCACTCACTCAACCAGCAACACTTCCAGCTTCTCAGAGCACACACCCCAAACACAAACAGCCCACCAAACAAACACTTAACAAACCAAAGGCACAGGCAGCTCTGGATCACTTACCTTCCCTGGGCAGGATCTGGTGTCTGGTGCTTGGCTTCTCGTCCCCTTCCTCCTGTTCCTCACAGAAAACTGCCTGCAAACTGCTTACCCTATTTGCAGCCCCTGTTTGCTGGTTCCCTGGTCACTGTTAATCAGTCGTATTTTCTTAACAGCATTTTGCATGAACTGAAGCATCTGTGCACCATTCAGAATTAGCATGGCAAACAAACACTCCAAGTTGCATATGCAGAGTATATTGGATTTTAGAAGTCATTGAATGGTTTGCCATACATATCCGGCAAGCAGTTCTAGAAGTTCTAGCAACGTTGCTAACTTCTAGGCCTATGCGAAGCGGCTAGTATTCGCTTTGAATTCAGATTCGACCAATTCAGGGGACAGTGATTCAATTCAGTGATTCGAATCACTATCCTGAATCAATTCCGCTGAATCTGATTCGGAGATTTGGCTGCTGCCGAATCTCTGGATCACCCAGGTCCGGCCCATCTCCTGCCCACTCTCCCAGCAATGGCTGCCCAGCTCACCTCAGCTCCCAGCACTTTGAAAAAAAAAGCCCCAACTCACTTAGTGCTGCTGGGTTGGGGGGGAGCAGCCCCGCTGCCTCCCACTGCCCCACACTGCATGGGGGGTTCTGCACAAGCCCCCCAACCCCTCCCTGCTGTCCCAGCCCCCACCATGGCCTTCCCACCTGCCACAGCTTGACCCATTAAGGAAAAAAAAACCCCAAACCCCAGGCTGATCAGTTCCTGCCTGGCAGGGAGCAATCCCCACTGCCCCACGCCATGTGGGGGGCTCTGTACAAGCTCCCCAAAGTGCTGAGGCTGCTCCAGGAGTCCGAATCAAATCAGCACCCAAAGCTTCGCACAGCCCTACTAACCACCACTGTCTAGATGTATAGGAAGGTGATCAGTCTTCAGTGTCCCATGAGTGCTTTACCCCAACAAATGCACTCCCTGAAACAAGTACGTTATTTCATAAACTTGTTTTCAAGTAAAATGTGTATGTGTGAATGGAGGTTAGCCTAGTTAAAAGATGGAGGCCAACAACAGAGTTAAACATATTGAAACATTGCAGCTCTGACACTTCAGAATGCAAAGGCTGGAGCCATGGGACCTGATCTTGCCCTGAGCTCTGTGGAAGCATGCTCTAGTTCCATCTGGGAGCCTCACTGACTGATACCAGGCTGTGCATGGGCTCAGGGAGACACCTGCACCATTCTCCATGTAGGAGCAAGACCTTATTGTTTCTCCCGTTGCTTCTCAGTCCTGTCCATTTCTCATTATAGTTCAATCTAAGCATCTGTTTAAGAAATGAAGATTCTCAAAGTTGGCAGATTGTGTGCTAACCTTCAGAAATCAGCATTGGCTATATATTCATGTTTTTCATTTAAACCTAATTACTCAGCTGAAACCAAACTAGGGGGAATAAGAACCACAGAAACAGCTGTGGAAACTTCTGAGTGCTTTCTGGAGTCACATTCACAAAATATTTATGGAGTTCTGTAGCGAGCTCTAATATATCAATAACAATTTCACGTTTACCTTGCATTTGTAGTATTGTATTTTATACCTTCCTGTGCCTTCCTGAATTTGATTGAACTATTTTCTATAATGCCATAGATAATTTTGTATAGGTGGTTGTATCTTTCCTAATAACAGAAACACAGTAATATTTAGTTCATACATTTTGTTAAAAGCTGATTAACATATTGGCTCTATTAACTATGAGTATGCCATTCTGCTTGTTTCTGCACACACAGGATCGGTCCCTTACATATTTTTTGGGGGGCGGGGGGGAAGGTTTCTTTAGAAGAGAACGAAAATCAAATAATTTATTTGGGTCTTGTTCTAAAATATTCCCTTGTTACAAGAGTTTCTGAAAATAATTGCAGCCTATCAAAAGTTACAGGTGTCCAATCAATGCAAATACTGTAAAAAAGGATTGCATGTATACCTAAACCCTACATTATTTTACATTTTCAGTTACATTATATTTTGCTATATATTGATTACTGATCTTGTCTGAATATGTAACAGTACGCATAGTTAATGTGCTTGGAAGAATATTTTTGCAACCTAATTATTATATTTTGGTAATTTTGTTTAGAATTATGCCATGTTGGTTCTTTTATAACTTAACATGATCCCAATTCTTCCATTACATAGTTTATATTGTCACTTGTTTCATTTATGCAGTTTATGTTAAAAATCACCTAATATAATTATTTCTGACTATGCCCTAAAAGCCTGCAGATGTTCTCCCAATCTGCCTATAATATTTATAGTTGATCGCTTTCCTCTATAAATAGCCAGCAATATGGGGTAGATTAACCCTAACAAATGCCTTAATCATTAAGATCTTCAGACCTTTCTGGCTGGCTGAAGTGAAGCGTGGAGCTGAGGAAGGCAATTCATCATACAGTGTTGGACCTGACCCTTTCTCCCCTGAAACAAAAATGTTACATAAAACTACATTCTTTTGTTGTGAATGCTTTCCCCAAACCCTTGATTTTGACCATTTTTCAGATAAAGCTCTTGGCCAACATGTTCAAACCTGGGTTTTCAAAGCGAGGCTCCAAAATCTGTGTTGAGCTTCCCTACATAGAAAAGTGGTTGGATTTTCAAAGGTGCTGAGCACTTTGCACATTCCATTGAATTTTGTGCCCAGCACTTCTAAAAATTAAACTATTCTGTGGAGGTGTTGAAATATGGATAATAGGGACTAATGCTAGGTACTTAGATCTGGAAAACAGTGAATTCTTTTGGTATGGTTTACTCACAAGGGCTGCAGTTCAGCATGGGTAAGAGTCTGCTTAACTGCAAACTTGCGAGTAGTCCCATTGAAACCAGCAGGACTATTTTGATAGTTTCTTCACTAGACCATGCACCCAATCATTGTTTGGTATAGGTATTTTTAATGACTAACAGAAATGCCACCTCCTGAAGCAGATGACAAAGTGTGCTTTAATTCGTTGGAGAGCAACCTGTTATTGCAGGAAGCCTGGCCACCCACCCTTGTTGTCAAGGAAACTATAAAGGCTTTCCGGGATTCAGATCCTCTGCATAACAACTAGCTCTTTATTTCTGTAATGTTTGTGTATTGTTAAAAGACAAGCCATAATATTACAAGAATCACTCATCCTTTGTGTTCTTGTAGGGCTGATACTCTGTCATTGCATCCAGTGCTGAACACGGTGCTGACTTGTATCTGCACAGTTGTGTGTGTATTTGTATATATTGTTATATGCAGTAACCATTTATTTTCATAGTGTCTAATGCTTAGGGACCTACTCCCATCCCTGACTGACTGAGTGGGGCCTGGTGGCTCTGCCCTTCACCACTGATTGGCCAAGAGAGCTGTCCATCTTGCAACCCCACCCCTCATTGCTGATTGGCTAAGCGGGCTCTCCATCATGCAGCCCTACCCCTCTCAGCCAATCAGCTACAAGGGATGGGGTGTCCGCCATCTTTGCTGCTCCCTTTCATGCTAGTGGACACCCCTGTGGGCTGTGTGTCTGGGCCACAGCAGCCACGAGGACTGTGAAATCTGCAAAATCGTGACTTGAGTAGGTCCCTACTAATGCTATGAATGCCCACCATTTCACTGGGGGTTTATTATTATGGTGGATTTTAAGGGGATGATCCAGCAAGTCCTTAGCTTGCTGACCCCCCTAGGGCTTGCAGGATCAAGTACCTCAGATAGTACAGCATTTTAAATTAATTATAATAATAAAGCTCCTTGATCACAGTATGTCAAGTGCACTTGATGCACAACTTAACCTGGGCTTTGGAAGTTTATTTATAAATAAGCAAACTTATTTTTAACTCTCAGAAAATATGATTACTGCATATAAAGGGAAAGTATCCGTTGAATCTGGGGAGAGATGATGTCTATATTAGTCTTAATAATTTTCCTCCATGCAGTAGTGCTATGCTTAGATGCCCCAAAGTAGGAGGAGCATTTGGAGAACTACAAGCATGCTAAAGATCTGATTTACAGATTTGCTGTTTGCTGTCCTAAGGGAAGGCAGCATATCTAAGGTACTTACAAGGCCCCCATCACTGTAGTTTCTTTTATGTTGTTTAATGCATTTATTTATCAAAACACCTCTGAGAGAGGGAAATGCTATTATCCCCCTTATACAGATGAGGACTGATGGACAGAGGACATGTCTACACTGTCACACCAGCTGTTCTGGGGACTGCTGCCAAGAAAATATGCCCTTCCCTGCCTTGCTATCTCCTGCACCATGCGAGTCAAGTTCCAAATAATACATAAAGCAACCACTGTTTGGCCTTCAAACATGTCAAGTGTTAATACCCTCTGGTTCTCTGCCTTGGGCATGTTTACTGGCATGTGCTCAGCACTGCTGTAGTTCTGGCTGCATTACAGTTTTTCATCACCAAGTGAGATGCCCAAGTGTGTTGATGGGAGTGAGTGGTCAGGGCATTTATTCATAGCAGCACTCCTTAACATCGCACGAAGTCCAGAGGGGTTGTTAGTTGCCCAGAGTGATGGGAAGCCTCTCCTGGAACACATCATTGAAACAGGGTATCTAAGTAGTGTAACAGTTAATGGAATAATACCAAAGCTATTAACTTCCTCCAAAACACACAAGCCTGAGCAGGTTGTTGTTTGGCTTCAAACTGCTGCACAGCAAATTTAGATTGGTGACTAGGAAGAACTGACAGAAAGGGTGATCAGGCATTGAAACAGACTACCTAGAAAAGGTGTGGAATCTCCATCCCTAGAGATTTTCAAGAGCAGCTTAGACCAGTCATTCTCAACCAGGATGCCAAAGCACCCTGGAATGCCTCAAGATACATTTAAGGGTACTGTGGGGTGCCACTGAATAATAGCACTGTTAGGTGTGCAAATATGTACCCAAAGATTTCAAGTAGGAATCCATTGTGTCAAAGAATATTTTGACCTGTTATGGTCTTTCTGAGTTTTTTGCAACAGAAAAATTGTTTTATTATTTTTCCATAGTGAGAAAACAAGGGAAAGCTTAGAATAATCACATTCCAAGGGGTGCCTTGAATCTAAAAAGTTTGAGAACTACTGGCTTAGGCAGACACTGGACTTGGCTGGGATAGTCAGGGATGATGCTGGCTTGAGCAGCGGGCTAGACTAGATGACCTTATATGGTCCCTTTCAGCCCTACTTTCCTATGTCCCTGAACAGTGCCCCTAGCAATGAACTATCATTCCTGTCAAGAACATACACAATTTTCTGTCTCTGGAGCATTATATATGTGTTGCCTGCCTAAATATACGGTGTCCCTTTCTGGCACATGGGCCATATTGGAAGCCTTTGTCCTCTATACAGGAGACCCTTGCCATTCACGGGCAATACATTTCAGAGAGTCCACGAATAGTGATGGGGCTCCCCGTCAGACCCCACAGCCACCCCTTGTTCACCCTGCCATTGTTCGCAGGGCTCCCCCACAGTGCCTGGGGACTGACTTCTTCCCCCTGAGCACCGTCACGGCTGCTCCAAGCACTGCTGTGACTGCCTTCAGGGGAGAAGATGTCGCTGCTGCCGCCTCCCTCCCCATCTCTGGTGCACACTCTCCACCTGCCTCCCAGCTCTGCCCTCTCCTGTAAATATCTGAATCTGCAAATCTGGAATTCACGAATAGCAAGGGTTTCCTACACTTGAGATATGGTACACTGCTTAAAACATTGTGCCTCTTTTCAGGTCATGCATCAAAGCACTTTCTGGTTGCAGGAAAGAATAATTTCTTATGTTAATGTATTTCTCTGTAGCTATTTTGAGTCTTATTAAAGTCACCTCCATTTAAGTAGTTACCTTTGTAGTAAACTTAACAGCACCCATATTAGAAAAACAAACAAATGAAAACAAAATAACTGTTCAGAACTAGGGCTGTGTGAAGCTTTGGATGATTCGATTCAGAGGAGATTCAGCCCAATTCGGTGACCAAATCTTTGGAAAAGATTCAGAAAGCTTTGATGATTTGGGTAGTCCCTGCTGGCTGCTGCAGGGAGCTGGAACTGGACTTGGAACTAGTAAGTAGGGGGGTTATTTTTCCTTAAATGGCTGGAGCTGGGCCAAGTGGGGCAGCCATGGCGGGGGGGCTGGGGTAGCAAAGGGGAGATAAGAGGGCTCATATAGAGCCCCCATGCAGCATGGGGCAGTGGGGGGGGAGGGTAGCGGGGATCACCCCCCCACACTCCTGGCAGCACCCAGTGAGTTGGGGTTATTTTCTTCTTCGAAGTGTGGCGAGCTGGAGCTAGCAGGGCAGTCATTGCCAGGCTGGGAGAGTGGGCAGGGGATGGGCTTGGGTGATTTGGAGATTTGACAGCACCAAATCTCTGAATTAGATTCAGCCAAATTGATTTGGGACTGTGGTTCGAATCACCGAATTCAATCACTGTCCCCTGAATTGGCTGAATCCAGATCCGAAGTGAATACTAGCTGGTCCCCACAGGCCTTTTCAGAACCTGTATGACTTTGATTAAGAATTAACAAGTTTTGTTTCTAAAGTTGAGGTCAATGAGGAAATCAAAAGTGTAAGGGATATGAGGGAGTAAAGTAGAGACATTTGTAAGTTGCTTTTTTTTCTTGCCCCTTGTTTTCATATTGGGAACTGCCTTTCCTGTGATAAATTTTGTGTATACGTAGATGAGGAATGGTAAGGAAAATTCCTTGATTTAGTTAAAGGGCCACCCAGAAAAAAATGTTTGCCAAATATACCTAAATTGTTGTGTGACATGTCACATATTGGAAGGAAATATCCTGTGATCATAAATACTCAGTTGTTGCAGTTCATTTCTGTTTCCTCTTTGATTGTTTTTCTGTCATGATTTTGACTTCCTTTAAAATGGTAAATTTCCCATTGACATATGTAGGAATACTATTGAGCCCATGAATGATGCAGGCCACCGGCGACTGGGGGAAACAGTGGTGGGGTGAGGGGAGCTAGTGAGCGCTGACCATGGGTTGGTGGTGTCAGCGGCCAGTGGGGATCGCTGACTACTCGCGGATGCTGCTGGCAGTGTTGGTAATGGGGGGTGCCTTTCTGTAGGGGGTGTACCACCATGCTCATGGGGTGCACTTGCACCTGTGTGCACCCCCTACACATCGCGCCTGATTGAACTTTCCATTTTGACCTCTAATTTTCATTCACCTTTCTAATTCTTAGGTAGACCTAAGTTCTACCTTTAGCTATGTACACTGAATCCATATCCCTTGAAATCAGTGGAATTCTAATATTGATGTCACTGGTACTAGTTTTTGTCTCAAGAGAGCTGTATACTGGTGCTGTGTGAATTGCCTGCATTTAATTTTGGTTTCGGAGGGACAGTGTTTCTTTTTGGTGTTTGTAGGGGTGTCCGAAACGGTTGTGTTGTGTTTCATTTCGGATTTGGCATTTCAGAGGGACAGTGATTCATTTCAGTGTTTCAAATCACTGTCCCATTTTATTTTGGCCGAATCTGTTTCGGAGCTGTTTTGGAATTTCAACAGCTTTTCAATGTTTCGGTCATAGGCTATAAAGGGGAATCACAAAACTGCCTATAACTTTGTCATTTCTTGCCTGATTTGCATTAAACTTGCTGGAACACTTGCCTCTTCTAAGGCCATGAAATCTGGCAACTTTCAAGGAGATCAGTGCAGGGGTTTCTGGGAAACTGCACCTCAAATGGTTCAAAGCAAAACTCGTGCCATGTGTATGTTAAGGTGCAGCTGCATGAAAACTACAGGCATGGTAGGCCCTGCTGAGGCCATGAATCCTGCCAGGTTTCAAGGAGATAGGTGCAGGGGTTTCTGGGAAACTGCACCTCAGGTTGCTGAAAAGCAAAACTTGTGACATGCATGACTTTGTGTGTGTTAAGGCACAGCGGGATGAAAACTGCAGGGATGGTAGCCCCTGTTCTCACCTTCACAACTCCACTGCAGCCAGTAAGCCTCAATTCTCTCAAAGATCTTACAGGCCTGGGCTTTCCCCAGCCAGTACTGTGCATGCATGTGGTGACTGGAGTTCATAAGGTGCCTCCTACCCTGCTTTCAGCACGGAGATCCTCGGTCCTGGCATTTCTTGGGGCTGCTATGCCTTGGCAGCCCCACCAGGCCTCCTGACCTTGGCAGGATGCAGTTTTAGGTCATGTCCAGGTCCCAGGGTCTCCTCTTTCCCCATAGCCCTAGCCCATACCTCCAAGTTTATCCTGGCACAGGAGCTCAGCAGGGTCATATTCTTCCCTGCTGGCTGGCAATGCAGTCAGTGCTGCCTCCAGCTCTGAGAGCAGGGCGTTAAATGTTTTTGATTTAAAAAAAAGGAATAGGTGCGGATAGAGTGAGGAGGGTGGCACTCACTCTTTCTGCAAGTGGAGCTTGGGGAACCCCAGCAGCAGGAGGTTCACCTTCAGGAACACCAGCTGCTCTACCAAACCAGGATCCAAGGAGGTTCGGGGGGGGGAGGGTCACAACATCCCCAGCAATGTAAAACACCCTATTTCTCAGAACACTGGTTGGTGGACAGGACAGGGGTTCCTGGGCAACCATGGCCAGATCCTGCTACATCTGGCTGTGGGTTGCCCAATTGGCCAATGGGTCACAGTCGAATGGCTCCACATCCTTGCTGAGATAGGTAGCCACTGAGTCCTTGGTGTTACCTGCCGAATGCTGGGGTCTGATGCATCTGAACCCCACCATTGAAGCCATGCCCTTGGCCCACACTGGAAGCACCTGTCATGGAGGAGACTGGCTGCTGCTGGGAATGCTGGCAGGGGAGAGTGGATCCCCCTCTTCCACATCCCCCCACCTGTGCCCTTCTGCCTCCCAGACTCTGCTCACCAGCACCTCCATCCAGTGATCCAGGGTTTTGCTGGTGCACATGCTCCCCTTCACCCTTGGGTCATATATGGCTGCCAGCACATGGACCGTACTGGACTGCAACAGATCCAGCCATTGATGCCCTCCCTCAGCAGCTTCACCAGTGCCTGCACCTCTGGTGACAGTCACTTGCCCCATCCAGGAACACTGATCCCCTGGAACTTCTCCATTTGGTTTTCAAGTTCCCTCACTATGGGGATCACCTACGGTGGAAGTAGCCCACCACCTTCCTGGACTTTGAAATGAGCTGGATGGTTGTGACGGTGCCATCACTGGTGGCCCCATCCCCCTCCAAGGCATCCCTGACTGCAAGATGGAACTTGTGTGCCACACAGCAGTTGCCAACAAAGTTGACATCATGGACTCCCTTGACTATGTTAACCATGTTGTTGGTGACCATGAACCTGCGGGTGAGCTCGCCCTGCCCAATGAACCACCCCTGCACCATGTGGTTCATGGCCCCCATGATCTTCGTTGTGTTGTTGGACTCATCCATCACCTCAGCTTGAAGGAGAGCCCCCCCAATGGCCTGACTGATGGCACCAGTGCCCTGTCAGGGAGAGACTGGCATGATCTCCACCCTGGCTGCTCCTGGTGTCCGAAGTGAAATGTAAGGCCACTTGTGCAGTTCCTCCCTCAAGTACTCCATGCATGCCTCATACAGGAAGGGCACCACCATCCTGCTGAAGGTGCTGCATGTGGACATTTAGTCAGATGGGGCCATGAGCACCATGAGCCGCCTGAACCCTAGGGAGAAGGGCTGGCCATCCAGAACAAGCATCTCCCCAGTGCTCTGGGTGATCTTGATTGCCTCTGTAATGTTCCCCCCTGTGTGGCCACCTTTTCCCCACTGTTCCAGGGTGGCCTGCCTCTGCTTTGAGGGGACGGGTGCTTTGTAGCAAGAGGAGGACTTCTTTTGGGCATGCTCCCACTGGTGCCAGGATGAAGAGGAGCCAAGGGCAAGGGGATGGTGCCTACGGAGATGCATTGGCATCCCCCGCGGTGCTGTAGAGTTTCTCCTTCTTGCCCTGGCTGGTCTTACATCAGCAGTGTAGGCAGATAGCATACCTTGGATCATCCATGACCACAAAATGATCCCACACCACACTACCCCCTTACTTTGTGGGTGTGGGTGTGGATCCTGCCTGATCCCCCTCCTCAGCAGGCAGAGGCACAGCAACAGGAGGAGCAGACTCAGCTGAGCCGCTTGCCTCCACAACCTCCACCTTAACCTTCGCCGAACTGCCTTCTGGGGAAGGAGACCTGGCTCTAAGGCAACTTGGAGAGGAGTGGAGCGCAAACTCAGATTCCTTCTTGGTCCCCAATTTCTTTTGCTAGGGCAGATCCCTTACTTCCAGGTCCAGCTTCTCTTCTGGCACTGGAAAGCTCAGGCTGGGAACTGAAATGGGGGTGGAGGAGACTGTCATGGTGGTGCTGCTTGTCATGCTGGTGGTGCTGGAGGTTATTATGGCTGGTGTTATTGGAGGGGGTGCAGATGCAGGCACTGGTCCCACCTCCTTGCTGCCACCAGCACCAGAACCCTGCTAGTGCTAAGGAAGAGGTTGCGTCTAAGTTTGGGGGGGAGGAGGGGAAACTTACAGCTCTCTCTCTGCCTGCTTTCCCTCCCCAGTCAGAAGACCTGGCACCTGCCTTTCCAGCACACTTCATATTTCGTGTGCTGGAAAAAATGTGTGTCTTTGTGAGTGTGTGTGTGTGTAATACATGTATGTGTATTGAGTGCACTGTTTTCTTTTTTTCCCCAGGCAAAGCACTGGTTTTTCTTGAGGGGCAGGGAGGGGGCAGAAGAGCAAACAGGATTTTTGTGGAGGGGTAGGCAAGGGTAAATAGGAAAGGATTAATTGCAATGGCTACAACTTGGTAGCAAGGTGCTACAAGCCAAGCTTACAGATGCTGCTCTCTCCTGCTGCTCCAGACACTTACAGATGCAGCTGCAAAATGGCATACAGCAGTTCACAAATAGCCTTTTTATGGTGCTTCTCTGTCCCTCCCCCAGAGCACTGAGATTGGAAGGGACCTCAGGGACAGATCATTGTTACTGGCCAGCTACACATGTCAATATTAGAGCAGTCCTTCCCCACCATCCTCCCCCTCCCTTTTAGCTTCTCCTTTCCTGCAAGCCCTGCAAAATTTCCCAAACATTTTGGATGGCCCTTTTAATGTCAGAGCTGTTTCGGAGCCTTGCATTTCATTTCAGATTCAGTGTTTCAGCTGTCGAAACGTCTGAATCCGAAACTAAACGAAACGGCCACCAAAATTTTGCACACCCCTACTGTATACCACTATATGAGGGCAGATTCTAGACCAGTAACTGTATGAAAAGATTTCTGGCATCTTTCTGTCTTTTTTCTCTAATTCCAGAGTTGCATTTTGAAATGTAAATGAGGCTGATAATCCTTTAGGAGATGGGGATATCAAAGCTCAAACAATGCTTAACGTTTTGTCTTAACAGGACAACACTAAATTCATGGGTATCATATTGACAAGCTTCCACCTCCTTACTCTGTCCTCCTTTGTTTTTCACAAGGCTTCCTTTCCTCTTTTCTCTCCTTATCACATCTTTCTTCATTATTCTTTCTACATTATCTTTCACATGCGCTTTATTATTCAGAAACAGCTAATGTTGATTCTGTTGCTACTCAACAATTAGATAGTTAAGGGGGCCACAGTTAAGCAAGTGACCAGAATCTCTTGTTACAAGATATCACTTGTTACCCAGGATGTTTAATAAACTCATTACTCTCTCCAGATTTGTGGTGAGGGGGGTCATTGTGTTCCCCAAACGCCCAGGATCTGGCTAGCTACAGTCCCCACAATTGGATGGGTTGGGAGGAGTAGAATCTAGCTATCCAGTGGGATTCCTTACTTGAAACCATTAGAGTCATTCCTACCACTTACAAATTGTGCCGCATTGCCTGTCTCTCAGCTACGAAATGGAAGCACTCCATTTTCTCTGCTTTGGAGCCATGCAGAAAAAATGTGCGCCACACATTCCAAGCAATGTAGATCACCAAAATCACAAATACTTTGTTTATGGGGCTGCAGGCAGAGAAGGGAAAGGTAGTTACATGGTATATTTCCCATGGAATATAATCTATGTTCTTATGGCTAGGGACAGAAATTACACATAAACCAATATAAGTGATCAGAAAATTATTCAAAATTGTAACTCAACAGGGATAGGGATAGACATTAAGCATCAATTGTTTTATATTTATGGGAACTGATTTAGATCTGTAACAGAACAGAAGTTCAGTGCACATAAACCAGTTTAAAAACATCCAAAACCAGTTTAAGATAAACCTAGATGGATTCATAGATTCATAGATGTAGGATCAGAAGAGACCTAAATAGATCATCAAGTCTGACCCTCTGCCCTGGGCAGGAGAGAATTATCAAGGTAATTAAGGTATCAAGGCTAGGTAATTATCAAGCCTCCTCTTAAAGACCCCAAGGTAGGAGCCAGCACCACTTCCCTTGGAAGTTGGTTCCAGATCCTAGCTGCCCTGACAGTGCCTTCTAATATCCAGCCTGGACCTACTCTCAAACAACTTATGGCCGTTATTCCTTGTTACTTTGGGAGGTGCTCGGGGGAACAGGGTCTCTCCTATTCCCTGCTGGTCCCCCTTGATAAGTTTATAGATGGCCACCAGGTCCCCTCTTAGCCTTCTCTTGTGAAGGCTGAACAGGTTTAGATCCCATAGCCTCTTCTCGTAGGGCCTGCCCTGCTGTCCCCAGATCATGCGAGTGGCCCTTCTCTGGACCCTCTTGATGCTGGCCACATCCTTCTTAAAGTGTGGCATCCAGAACTGGACACAGCACTCCAACTGTGGCCTGACCAGTGTCACATAGAGGGGGAGGATTGCCTCCTTGGTCTCCCTTGTGATGCATCTGTGGATGCATGATAAGGTGCAGTTAGCCTTACTGACCGCATCCTCACATTGGTGGCCCATGTTCATTTTGGAATCGATAACGATTCCAAGAACTCTTTCAGCCACTGTGCTTTTGACAAGGGAGTTCCCCAGCCTATAGGTATGCTGCACTTGTCAGTATTGAATCCCATCCTATTATCATTTGCCTAACCCTGTAATGTGTCCAGGTCCAGTTGTATCCTGTCCCTCCCTTCTAGCATGCCCACTTCGCCCCAAATCTTGGTGTCATCAGCGAATTTGAACAGGGTGCTTTTCACCCCCTTGTCCAAATTGCTAATAAAGAAATTGAACAGTGTGGGCCCGAGGACCAAACTTTGGGGGACTCCACTGCCCACATCCCTCCAGGTCGAATATGACCTGTCCACTACCACTCTCTGGGTGCAACCCCTCAGCCAGTTTGCGATCCATCTGACTGTGTAGGCATCAGTGCCACAGTCATCTATCTTTTTAAAGAGAGTAGAGTGGGAGACCATGTCAAAGGCCTTCCTGAAGTCCAGAAAGACTACATCCACTGTGACACCTGCGTCCAATGATTTTGTGACCTGATTGTAGAAGGCAATCAGGTTGGTGTGACACAACCTGCCCCTAATAATCCATACCGGTTGCCCCTGAGCATCATCCCCCCTGCTGGTTCTTCACAGATGTGCTGCTGGATAGTTTTCTCAAAGAGCTTCCCCAGGATCGAAGTAAGACTAACGGGCCTATAATTGCCTGGATCCTCCCTTTTTTGAAAATGGGGACCACATTGGCCTTCTTCCAGTCTTCTGACACCTGGTGAGAGCACTGTGAGTGCTTGTAAAGCTGTGCCAGGGGCCCCACGATAACCCCTGCCAATTCCCTCAGACCCCTGGGGTGGAGAGCATCTGGACCTGCTGATTTGAACCCATCCAGCCCCTCTAGAAATTCTCTGACTTGGTCCTCCCTGACTCTAGACCTGGTGGAGTCTCTCCTGAGTTCGTCATGAATCTCAGTGTGGGAGTCCCAGTCCCTGCACAAAAAAATGGACGCAAAGAAATTGTTAAAAAGGTCTGCTCTTCCTCTGATGCAACCACCAGATTGCCTAGCATATCCTGCAGGGGCCCCACATTACCCGGTGCCTTCTTCATACTCCCTATGTATGTAAAAAAGGACTTTTTGTTGTCTTTGATGCTAGCCCTAGTTCCATATTTGCCTTAGCTTTCCTAACAGCCCCCCTATAGACCCTAACGATGGAGATATAGTCCTCTTTGGTGATAGCCCCTCCCTTCCACTGGGCGTACACCTGCTTTTTGGCTCTTAGGTGTTCCTGAGTGCCTTTGGTGAGCCAGGGGGGCTTTTGAGCACTCTTGCCCCCTTTGATACTCATTGGGACTGTCAACCCTTGGGCTCAGAGAATTGTCTCCTTAAGGAACGACCACTCACCTTGGACACCCAGTTCCCCTACCCTCTAGGACCCCAGTGCCCCTCCTACCAATCTCAACTCATTAAAGTTGGCCCTCTTGAAGTCGAGGGCTACTGCCTTGCTTCAGGCCCTTGATATCGTGCACTGAATAGTGAATTCCAGTAGGCGATGATCACTGTTGCCCAGGTGGTCAAGAACCTGGAGTCCCCTCACCAGGTCATTGCCTGTGGCCAGGACCAGGTCCAGCAGGGCATTCCCTTTGGTGGGACTGTGCACCTCCTGGGTTAAGTGGAGGTCCTGTATCTCAGCAAGAAACCTTTGTGAGCGGTCCGACCTGGCTGACTGCTCCTCCCAGCAGATGTCCGGGTAATTTAAATCGCACATGACAGCTACATCCCTTGCCTTAAGTGCCTCCGCAAGCTGACCTGAGAATTCGTGGTCCAGCTCTTCTCCTTGGTTGGGTGGTCTGTAGTAAATAACCACCGTTAAGCCCCTTTCCACATGACCCCCTTGTATTCTGACCCAGAGCACTTCAGCCTGCCCCTCCTCTGACCCCATTCTGTTAGTTGAGGATGTGTATTGCTCTTTGATGTAGAGCTCCACATCCCAACCTTTTCTCCCCATTCTATCCCACCTGTATAGTCTGTAGCCCCTACTGTTTACCACCCAGTCATGGGATGAATCCCACCAGGTTTCTGTGAGCCCTATTATGTCCGGGTTTGTACTAGCTATCCAGACAGTGAGTTCCTCCTGCTTGTTCCCCATGTTTCCCAAGGTGGGGTGTAGTATTAAACTTAACTGATTTAAGTTAACCTGGTCTATTGCACTTCTGTCCCAGATTCCCTCCTGACTCAAATGAACTTATAGTCTCTCAGCACCCCAGAATGGTTTGCACCCCTCCTGCAAACTCCTTAATGAAAGTTGAGTGGGATGCCCTTGGCCCACACTGTCTGCTCCAGCTAAACAGGGCTGGCCGCAACCCCAGGCTGTCACAGAACTGAGGCAGTAAAGCCCCTGTTCTGCAGCCCTGGTCCTTCCTGTACCTGTCAGCCCAGAAGAGCAGGGGCGTAAGACAGGGGAACAGAGGGCCCCAGCCCCAATTCTTGATGTGCAAGGGTTTCCCCCAAACCCTGCACCGGTCATTGTTGCACAAGTGAGAGGTGGCAGAGCAGTTCCTCCAGCCCAGGGTTGGCCTCGGTCCTCACGCCTCAGTGGGGGTTTCCCTGCCCTGGTAGGGCTCCCCGAGGGAGAATTCCTCCTTCTCACCCTTCAGCATGGTCTGGTACCAGCTTAGCCCTTCCCCCACAGATATGAGGGGAACATTCCCTCCAGCCTGAGGCTGAGCCAGTGCTGGGCATCAGCACACATAGGGACATCCCTGTGCCTCAGTGGGAGGTTCCCCCACCCTAGACAGGGTCCTCCAAGTGCTGCCAGATGGGTAGTTCCCCCTTTCCCAGCCCTCAGCCTGGTTTAGTGGTGGCCTACCTCTGCCCCCATAGGTGCGGGGGTGGGTGGGCGGGGAACAGTCCCCAGATCCCTGTGCCTCAGTTGGGGTTTCCCTACCACAGGCAGGATCCTCCAAGCCCTCCTGCTGACGCAGAGGAGAAATTCCCCCTTCTCACCCCTCAGCACAGTTTGGCACTAGCTTAGCCTCCACAGGTGTGTGTGGTGGGGAACAGTCCCTCCAGCCTGGGGCTGGCCTGGATCCCCCTGCCTCATTGGGACCATACAGAGGGATGGGAAGAAGAAATCCCCCCTCTGCACCAGCATCAGGGCTCAGTGGACTCTGCCCGGGGTGGGGCAACACCCACGGGGGCACAGGGATCCAGGTCGGCCCTGGAATGGTGGGAAACCACCCCCCATAGGGGGGACTGCTGGGGGTTGTGGGGCATGTTCTGGGCAGCCAATCGGGGATGGGCCCTGCTTGACTGTATTTGGGTGCCCTCAGCAGTGGCCAGCAGGTGTGGTTCAGTGCCTTTTGGCTTCAGGTCTGGGTCTCTGCAGGCATCTGCCTCCCTTTCTAGATTTTAATGTGCACATCAGTTCACTTCTTCATCATTCCAATTTATGCAGTTTGGGGAAACCTACAGAGATTGAACTGATTCAGCCTCAGGCTTCTTGACTGTCTGTACTTAGCCCAGAAGTTCCATGCACATAAATTGTTTTCAGAATCGCTGAAACCAGTTTAAGATAAACCTGGATGGCTGTAGTATCAGACTTGGCTGATTTAGGTGAAACTGGTTTATTAAACTTCTGTCCCAGATCCCCTCCAGATTCAAGTTAACTTTCAGTCCCCCAGCATCCCAGGATGCTTTGCACCTGCTCCATGAACACCCCCCCCCACAGGGTGGGTGGGCTAGCCTGGGCCCAAGTTGTCTGCTCCAGCCCAGCAGGGATGCATGCTCATGTGCCCTCTGGCTTCTGGCCCAGGTCACTGTAGGCATGTGGCTGCATTTCTGGAATCAAAAGTGAATGTCTGTTCACTTGCTTATCAGTTCAATCTACACAGCTTAGACTAACCTGTGAAGATTGAAATGATTCAGCTTCAGGCTTTTGGACCGTCTGTTATACTTAACCCATGTGTAACTTCGTTTCTGTGTGACTTGGCATGGCATGGCATAGCAGATGCAGTCAGAACAGTAGAAATTAGGGAGCTTTGCAGGTATCTCCATCCCTCCCTCCCTCTCTTTCCCAAAAAAGCGGCATCACAGTAAAGACAATAACACTAAAGATGTTAACTCCTTCCAAATCACATAAACTGTAGAATATTGCAACTAGGGAGGAAAGGATGCTGTGGCAAATCTGTTGTCAACTGTCATTACTAAGGAAACTCGAGAATTCCAGTTCCTCATGCTTGGCTATGAATAACACATAGTTTTGCATCTGTGGAACTTACTCAGAGGTTGCAGGACCTACCCTGCCTGTTACATCCTGATACCATACCTACCTCTCCAAGTGGAGCATGTGTCGATTTTGGCACAGCACTGATTTAGTAGATCTTGGCAGCTGAACCTGCCCCTTCCATGCATTTTTATTTAAGAGGAGGAGTATATTTTAGTTTCAGCTCTAATTTTAGTCGAGTTTGCACTGATTGTCCCTGCTGGGTCACAAAGAACTTTCATAACAAATCAGCTGTATCTTCTTTTTTCTTCTTTTTCTTCCTCTTTTCTTTTCCTTGGCAGGGAGAGAGAGGTGTTGTTTGCTTTTGATGACAGATTGGTCTGAGCACACTTAAAAACTGCAAGCTAGTCCTTAACACATTGCTCAGTATTTGGCACTGCCTGCAAATGTCTTGGCACAAAATGGCTGGTAAAAAAATATGTGGGACTAAGGTTTTCTTTTTTTTTTTCTTTTTTTTTTTAGCAAACAGGCATGTTTAGTATTGTATTGTTATCTCTACCCTGCTTTCCCTTTTCATCTTCACATTTCTTATGGAAAAACTAATTTATTTTTTTTAAAAGCATGTAGAGTGTTTTCTTTATAGCTTGGTAAGTTTTTAGTAGCTATTTTTTCAAATAACCTATTTAATGCTTTGCTTATTTGAACTCTTTTATCAGAGATTAACTGTGGATTTTTTATAGTGTGTACTACAACATTTAATTTAGAGATTAGGCCGCACAAATAATAAACTAAAAATGGAACCAAAACATTTATATTTTCTGAATTAAAATAGCTGATGTGAATTAGGGAATTAATAACCCTCCCCCCCACAAAGATATGTGCAGCCTTTTTGATTAAACTTTGAAAGACCAATATATTATGATTATGTAAACTTCCATGAGTTTAATAGCAATAGTGCTGAAGCCAGAGTTTTTAAATATCTAGCTTTGGTTGTTTCAATACTTAACCTCAGTCTAAGAGGAGGACAGAAACAGGTGATGAAAGGCAAAATTAATTAACAGTAATATTTGTCCTTTGTGTTGTCTGTTGTTGAGAATAACACTTATCTTTATGCATTCAGGAAAGTAATGAGAAAGTAACCTTCATATTTCTTATACCTGGATAACTTAACATGTTGTTGGTTGGGGTTCCTCATTAAAAACCATGGTAATGATAGGATATTTTAACAATTTTATATAGCTTAATCTTGAAAGGCAAGTTATGTTTTAAAAGAATGAGGCAGCTAATAAAATCAAAAGGGTAACATAATAAATAAAATTCCAGAAACCTGAGCATGTCTACTACAGCTTTGCCCTCCTTCTGACTATGGTGTTGATATTGGCAGGCAGTAGGCTGTGATCGACAACTTGGGAGTAATGCCAAGGAAGACAACTGTGGAATCTGTGCAGGAGATGGTTCAACTTGCAGGCTTGTGAGGGGACAAGCTAAGGCACATGTTTCACCAGAAAAAAGTAGGTTGCAAATTGATCCTATGTTAATTTATCCTTGACTGTGTTTTCTGCTTATGTATTAACAGACGTATTGAAGAGTCTGACCTTTTCGCTATATATTTGTTTGCAGTCATCCAAAGCTACTTATTATAAAGTCTGTGCTAGATTAGTCTATTGAAATTCCATGAGGGATACCACACATTAGGCTATAGCTAGGAAAGAATTTGAGATATGCATTTTTTTTGCAGAGCAGCTCAATTTATTCTGTCAGGAATAACCATCAAGATATACATCTTATATTAGAGGGTATCCTCATATTGCAATATATGTGACACTGTGACAACATTTTTAAATCATGGAAAAATCTTCTGGATGGTTCTATGGAAAGTGTGGCATGTGATTTTAATGACTGGTTTTCAAGTTAACTCTGCTCATTTTTTTAAAGCTTTGAAGACAATTGCAAGTTAGAGGCAAGTTAACTACTTCCATGGTACATAACATACAAGTCTTGAAGAATTAGGAATGGCAATGAGTCTGCTCATTTTTGTACATTTGAGACAATTTGTACAATTTTGGGCCAGATTCTGTTAGCCTTCCTTGTGTATTGTACATTGTTCTGCAAATAGGAATACTGATCTCAATATTATTACTAAATGACAGGAAGAATAAAGCCTTTTGGACTAGAACAAAGTAAAAGGGTGGGTGTGCTGTTGCAGGCAGAGTTCCAGGAAAGACTTGTGACTTAAAGGCACCCCTCTGACTAGCTGTTTCTCCACAGCTCCTATTTTGATTCTCCTGTCCAACCAACACTGCCAGTGAGTGCCTGGAGGGGGACAGAGCCTGGTTTCTAACCCTGACAGTGCCCCTTCTCTGTCCCTTCCCACCCTCTTTTTTCCCACTTGTTCACAATGTGGGAGTACTAGTGTTCTGGAGCCTATTTTCTCCCTACCATTTCTGCACTCATTGACTCACAGACATTACCGGGGCTGTGTGATTCTTCGGACAGAGCTTCGGATCCAGAGAAGCTTTGGACACTTTGGGGTCTGAAGCAGCACCTCCGGGTCGAAGCGCTGGCCTTGTTAGGCTTCCCGAAGTGGTTCAGAGCTCCCGAAACACTTCAGAGCTGCCTCGGAGATCCGGCCATCGGGTATTATGGGGAAACAATAAAATATCTATAGCTTTGTTGATTTCTGTGTGATTTGGATAAACTTTTCAGGGGTGGTAGACTCTGCTGAGAGGATGAAGCCTCCCAAGTATCAAGAAGATTGGTGCAGGGGCCTGGGGGGAAATAGCACCCCAAATTCTTGAAAGCAAAACTCAAGTCACGTCTAGGCATTACAACACAGCAGGGTGAAAACGGAGGCCTTAAAGCCTGCAAAGTTTCGAGAAGATCAGTGCAGGGGTTTGGGGGGAACTATACCTCAAGCTGCGGACAAGCAAAACTCGTGCCATGGGTGCTTATGGGACTGTCTCTGTCTTGGGGCGGGGAGGGGAGACACTGCTACAGGCCTGGCTGCTGAGCTGCTGTGTTCCCAGTTACCAATCAGTCAGTCATGAGTGAGTCAGGGACCAGCTCAATACACAGGACCTAGCTACTACATAACGGCTTAACAAGCATCAGTGAGCACCTACAAAACCAGGCTAAGGAGAGGAAAGAATCAATACAGACAATCAACTGCCCCAAGACAGACACCGTCTTGGCACCGGTTTTGCCTGTCAGCAGCTAGGGGTGCAGGCCCCAGAACCACCCTGCACCGATCTCCTTGACAGCTGGCAGGTGTTGTGGCCGTAGCAAGGGCCACCATCCCTGCAGCTGTCACCCCGCTGCGCCTGAACACATGCAGCATCACCCATGGCATGAGTTTTGCTTGTCTGCAGCTTGAGGTGCAGTTCCCCCCAAACCCCTGTACTGATCTCCTTGAAACTTGGCAGGCTTTGTGGCCTCAGTAAGAGCTGCCACCCCTGCAGTTTTGACCCCCCTGTGTTGTAACACACAGCCATGACATGAGTTTGGCTTTCATGAATTTGGAGTACAGTTCCCCCCAAACCCCTGCACCAGTCTTCTTGAAACTTGGCAGATGTCATGCTCTCAGCAGAGGCTACCGTTCCTGCACGTTTAATCCAAATCAGACAAAAAACAACAAAGTTACAGATATTTCATTGATTCCCCATTATACCCTATGGCCAGATTTCCGAGGCTGCTCTGAAGCTTTGGAGCTGCTTCGGCCGGATTGAGGCAAAAACCCAGTCCGGAGCTCTGAATCAGATCACTACGAACTTGCACAGGCCTAGGCATTACACATAAACTCGTTTACATGATCAAAAACTGTTTTAAACCTGTAACAGAATAGACATTGAGTACACATAAACCAGTTTGAAAATAGCTGAAACTGGTTTGAGATAAACCTGGTTGAATGTAGTATCAGACTCAACTGATTTGGGTGAAACTGGTTTATGCAATGTCTGTCTCAGACCCCTTCCTGGTTTAAGATGAATTAGATTCCCCCAGCATCCTAGCATGCTCTCTGGGCTGGGCAGGCCCCTCCCCTTTGCTCACTGGCTGGAGCTCCAGCAGTGACTTGCAGGCACAGCAGGGTCTGCCTTACTTCCCCGTGTCACCCTCCTCACTCCCCTCCACAACTCGCTGCTTAAGCAGGTATCCCTCCCTCCTCTCTCCTGCAGCATGAACTGTAGCCAGCGTGTGGTATGCTAGGTAATGCTGTGAGGTGTCTGTGTAAGGCAGACAGGACAGTGTCCGCTTAGGGCTTTTTGGAGCTAATCAACAGGTCAGCTGGTAATATCCCTGTGTTCCTTCCTTTGGAAAAAGCTGTTTAAGAAGAGCTCGAACTAATGGGCAAAGCTTTGTTTTCTGATGGCCTGTTAAATGTTGATAACAGAGCTGATACATACTGTGTTATCAAGGAGGGGGGGAACCCCACCCTAATCAGAGCATCCTGCTAGGGCTTGGCCATGCCCCACTCAGCTCAGCGTTGTGCAAGAGAAGGAAGGGCTGCTCTAGTGCCCTCTGGCGTCTAGCCTGAGTCACTGCAGGCATGTGCTGGCATTTTTTTCAATCCAGGGGGGTTGTCTTTACGGTTACAAACTGATTCAGCCTAGGCAGGGTAGACTAACCTGCAAAGATTAAATCAGTTCAGGCTCAGGCTCTTTGAGTGTCTGTCCCTAGCCATAATCAGGATAAACCCTGTCTCTCTCAGAGGAACACAACCCTTCTGGCCCTATACTCCCTTGCAGAACCTTATAGAACAGAGTGACTCTCACATTCAGATTACTATCAGAAATCTCATGCAAACCTAGACAGGCATTTTCAAAACAATGTAGAATGGAATAATTGTCCATTTTGGAGGCCTGCACCAATTTCAGCATATTTGGACTAAGCACTATATATAATTCAACTTTCACACAGTTCACGAACAACAAGATTTTGAAAGAACTGTTACATATAAAGTCATATTTTAATGCCTATTGCAGTACCTATAAATGTTTTCATGCTGCTTTATGCAGTGGCTTGAATTGTGCTTACATGCGAGTGTAGTTTGAAATGGAGCATATTTTATCTTGATGCATGTTACCTTTCATTGGGATGACATACATTGGTCTGTGGAGCATTCCAAACTCTATGCTGTATAGTTCCTGTGATTTGGAAAATATATATAACTATGGTAAGATTTTTTTTAAAAGAGGTATATTTTTATGACCACATATATAAGGGTCATGAAATACTTTAAAGGAAGGCAGAAATATGCATTTTCTTAGATGTATACTGGTGTTGCTACTGACAGTTTCTAACTCACTAGTGGCATGGACTTATTTCTTGGAGCTGAGAATTTGATTTGCTAATTGAATGTAATGAATGAGTTCCTCATGAAACACTGAACAGGTAACATTTATACTGAACAAGAAAACAGCTTTGGTAATGTGCATACTCATTTGTCTATTCATTCTGAATGGTGTTGATCACACTGAACTCACAGGGACTCTTTGTCCCTGGTAAACACACAGCAAATGTTACTTGATTTAGCTGTGCAAATTGAGCAAAATGTTGGTTATATTACAAAGCCCAATACTTGCTTTTGTTAACGAAACGCCCCCCCCAGGATCTTTTAGGTGTTACAAAAGAAGTCCCTGGCACACCTGGACATCATATGAAAAACCAGAGGACAGGCTTTCTTATGCACCAAGCTGTACGCTGTTGTCCCCTCATGAACTTTCACTGGGTAATGATGGGAGGCAACTGAGTGTTGAATGTTCCCCAGTTTTTCCAAGAATATTTTGGATGCTCATGCTTCTCCCCTGCCTCATCTTCCTCTAGCTCAGGAAAGGTAACTGGCCGAAGAGATGGCTGTATTATTTACATCAGCTTTATATCAGTAGGAATTCCCCTAAACGGGAAAATTCCCTGGAAGTAACCTCCAGTCGCTTTAAGTTCACTTTATGCCATCTTAATGGCACGGAATAAACTTGTTAAACTGGAGAATCTGGTCAGAGTGCGTTGGACAGTTGAAATAAAGTGTCAGAATGTCTTAGTACTAGAAGTAAAGAGAAACGTTTAAATAGGATTCTGAGTTTTCTGGTATTAGAGTGGTAACATAGTTTACAAATAGTATCAGTAAATACTAGTTTAGTTCTGCTTACAGATCTTGTGGCCCAACTAAAGATTGGATGCCTGTTACAACACTCATTTAAATAAATTAAAAGACTCTCATCTATACCACTTCTGACCAAACAGGGAAGTCCCACAGTGAAACACAGCACACTCACTCCACATGCTACAGCTCCACATGTCACGCGGCTGCTGTTAGACATCTGCCCAGTGATGCTTTAACTCTGGCTACATCACATTTTGGGGGACTGTAGCAAGGGCATAGTGGGCATCCCATGCTCACTGCAGCGTTCTGTGGTACAGTTTTGAAGTGATACAGACATGATTTATTGGTTTTGCTGGGTATGGATCAGACCCATAATTGAGTGTTTTCTCCATCCTTCTACTGCAGGTTTTTGAGAACAAAGGTTCCCCTCCCCCTTTTACTTAAATGTTATATATTTCATTGTGGTTGATTAGTTATAAAAATAGATTTATCATCTTCTTAAGCAATACAGTTATACACACACCTTTTTAAAATAAACATCTACATCTGAGTATTATTGCGCTGATCCTGACGAATTTAATACCTTTTTTGGCTTCAGATGTTCACGTACCATATAGAAGTGGTTCCATATATTCATCGTTTTGTGTGAATGCAGTGTGGAAATAAAGCTGTTTCTTTTGTGATAGTATATCAGTCAAGGCATACACAAAAAGTGTAGCCTATAATAAAACTGCCAAGAAAGTGTCTGTTTCTTTGCTTGGACTTTTACTGAGCAAGTGTTGAGATGTACAGCAATGGCCCATGATGTACCAGGTATCTCCATTTGAGAGAAAGCATGCAAGATTGTGAAAGGGATGTAAATCTCATTATACAATGAGGCAAATTAAAGATCTGGAGAGAAAATGAGAGCCAGAAAAATTATTATGGAAAAAGGAGACTTTTATCCAGAGGCAATATTTAAATGACGTTGTGAAAAAAAGGTAAGAATAAGAGCATAGATAGATAGATTTCACTTAGACTTTGTAATAGCAAATGGCTACCTATAGAGTTATTTTGTTTTGTTGACTTCATGTCTTTTATATTTAATAGCAAGTGTTTTTCATAGATCATGAAGTTAGAAGTTAAACAGCATTTAAAGAATGCTTACCATTCTGCAAATATGAAACAAATTGCCATTTCAGAAGTTCTTTATTTTTTCCAGTAACACTTAATTGTCTTTGAAAGATAAAGTAACTTAGATGTCTGCCAACAGACCAGATTCTAACTTTCTGGTAAAATGATTAAAGACTTGACTAATGATATTCAAACAGAAAGTGTAATAGATTGTAAAATCTACTATCCCACTGGGAACCAAAATATCTCAGGCCTGATGTTGCTACTGCGCTCGGCATGGAACTCCCATTAGTTTCACTCTTGGTTGCTCACATGGAAACACTGCGGGATTGGGCCCTTTTGTCTGTTTTCTGCTCAGTGACTGGCAAACATGATAGGAAAATATTCTGGTTCTGGTACCAAAAGAAAAAGAAGGATTCTGGTTCTGACATTAAAAAGAAGAGGAATCTAGGCTTCCTTACTTGTTGAAAATTGTTTGATATTTAAAGAATATTAACTTTCATAATTTTTCACTAAAAAAATTACATGAAAGGCTTTGGTTGCTTGGCATTTTTAATTTCGTTTTCTTTTTGTTAATCATTTCTTGCTGCCACTGTGCAATTTATGATTGTTCCTTTATCATTATACAACATTTACAATTTCATCTTAAAGCATAATTTTTTAATCAGCTCAATCATTTTAGAAGCTAGTAATTTTATTAGCATTGACTGACGCTTCCCATTCTAAAACTGTTGTCAGTTGCTTAGAACTTTGTCAAAATCTTCCTGTTGGGGATAAAACTTTCCATGCTAGCAGTTTGCCTCAGGTTTAAATTTCTGGGAATTTTTTTTACCAAAAAAGTCTAAGGGAAAATGTTTACCCTAGGTGGAAATATTCTAGGTACCTTGCATCTGTGGTGCTCTAGGGCCCCAGGTCTTCAAGAAAACTCTGAAGATTCTGGTTTTCCGTCTCTCACAGCTCCTGCTGCTGATCAGAATGTGCAAGTGCCATCCTCACAGAGCAACAAAGGATGATCCAGCCCGGAAGAATACAGGTTCAGAAAAAATGTCCTTGTAACTGCTGCTTCCAAGTGTGGGGTCAGACAATAGGATTGAAAATAGAGAAATTCTCTCTTCCATGCTCTTGTTAAACTCCCTGTTAGCATTCCAGCCATAGTTTCATAGTTAATAGGGTCGGAAGGGACCTGAGCAGATCATCAAGTCTGACCCCCTGCCATGGCAGGAAAAAGTACTGGGGTCAAACGACCCCAGCAAGGTGTTCATCCAGCCTTCTCTTAAAGATCCCCAGGGTAGGAGCCAGCACCACTTCTCTTGGAAGCTGGTTCCAGACCCTAGGCACCTTGACCGTGAAGTAGCGCCTCCTGATGTCTAATCTGAATCTACCCTCTGTCAGCTTGTGACCATTATTTCTAGTCACTCCTGGCAGTGCTCAGGGGAACAGGGACTCCCCCAATGCCTGCTGGTCCCCTCTGACTAGTTTGTAACAAGCTGGTCCCCCCTCAGCCTTCCCTTGTAGAGGCTGAACAGATTCAGGTCCCGTGACCTCTCATTGTAGGGCCTGTCCTGCTGCCCCCTGATCATGCAAGTGGCCTTCCTCTGGACTCTCTCCATGTTGTCCACATCCCTCTTGAAGTGTGATGCCCAGAACTGGACACGGTACTCCAGCTGTGGCCTGACCAGTGTCACATAGAGGGGGAGGATCACCTCCTTGGACCTGCTCGAGATGCATCTGTGGGTGCATGACAAGGTACAGTTGGCCTTTCTGACTGCATCCCCACACTGCCGGCCCATGTTCATCTTGGCGTCAATGATGACTCCAAGATCCTTTTCTGCCTCTGCTCTGATGAGGAGGAAGTTCCCCAGCCTGTAGGTATGGTGCTGGTTCTTCCTCCCCAGGTGCAGCTCCTTGCATTTGTCAGTGTTGAAACCCATCTTGTTCTCATCTGCCCATCCCTGTAACCTGTTTAGGTCCAATTGCAGCCTATTCCTCCCTTCTAATGTGCCCATGTCCCCCCACATCTTAGTGTCGTCAACAAATTTGAACAGGGGCTTTTTACCCCCTTGTCCAAGTCACTGATGAAGATGTTGAACAGTGTGGGCCTGAGGACCGAGCCCTGGGGGACCCCACTGCCCACATCCCTCCGGGTCGAAAATGACCCATCCACCACCACTCTCTGGGTGCGGCCCTCTAGCCATTTGACAACCCATTTGACTGTGTAGGTGTCAGCACCACAGTCCCCTAGTTTTTTAATGAGAATGGGGTGAGAGACAGTGTTGAAGGCCTTCCTAAAGTCCAGAAAGACTATGTCCACTGCTACCCCTGCATCTAAGGATTTTGTGACCTGGTCCTAGAAGGCCACCAGGTTGGTCTGACAGGACCTGACTCTAATGAACCCGTGTTGGTTGCCCCTAAGCATAACCTCCCCCGCTGCCTGTCATGGACATGTGCCAGGATAATTTTCGCAAAAAGCTTACCCAGGATCGAGGTAAGAGTAACTGGTCTATAGTTTTCTGGGTCTTCCTTCCTCCCTTTTTTGAAGATAGAAACCACATTGGCCCTCTTCCAGTCCTCTGGCACCACACCAGAGCACCACGAGTGCTTGTAAAGCTGTGCCAGGGGTCCCACAATGACCTCTGCTAATTCCCTCAGCACTCTGGGGTGGAGATCGTCAGGGCCTGCTGATTTAAATATGTCCAGTCCCTTCAGAAGTTCCCTGGCTAGATTCTCATTGAGCCTTGACCTAAGTGCGCCTCCCCTGGCCTGAGGGGGTCCCAATGGGGGCATTGATCCAGTCCCTGCTCAGGAAAATGGAGGCAAAGAAGTTGTTAAATAGGTTAGCTTTGTCATCTGGTGTGACGACCAGATTTCCTAGCGTGTCTTGCAGGGGCCCTATGTTACCATGTGGAAGAGGATGCTATTTTTTCCTCTAAAGAAGAGGAGGCAAATAAGAAAACCACAGGGGAAGCAGTAGATTAGGACAATAGTGAGACTGGGACAGGGCCTATCACGGGGGGGGGCCAGGAGGGCCATTTGGCCTGGGCTTCTCATTCATGGAGGGCCTCAAATTTAGACTCTTGACGTTATCTCCAATTGAGGTTATACATACAGACACAGAGATACACTGACAGGATTGAAAGAAGAAGATGTTCATCATAAAACTTTAAACTTGTGTCTCATTGCCAGGCCACACCTCCTGTAGTGCACTATGAATTAATATTTTTTTAATATACCGGGACCCTCAAAAAATGGAGGTGGCCCGGGCCTCTCTTGACTTCTGAGAGGGCCTGGGCAAGGAAATCCATTGCTGCTACGTGGAGGGTGAAGCCTAGTACCATTGCAGTGGGACCTAACTTATAGTATGGGAGGATTTGAAACTGATTGGCTTTTGGGGGAAGAACACAGAGACCAAATGAAGGGCGGTGGTGGAAAGGATGAACCTGAGACCAGCTGGACAAAGAGACTTGGACTACAAAGCACCTTGAATGAACAGGGGAAAAGAGGTAAAACTGGGAAAGAAAAGAGGCTGGCTATGCAAAGCAACTTGGATAAGAGATTAAGGAAGAAGCGGGGTACAGAGACCTCCTTCGATGGAGAGCCTGTAAAGGGAGACTGGAATTAATTAAGAGCCAGTGTGAGAGACTAAATATACCAACTAAATGAAGAAGCAAGAGGGGAGAACTGGAACTGGGTATTTCTCAAGGAGGCTTGGGAACAAGGAGCTAAGGTCAGTGGGGATACATGGGAATGACCAAGAATATCCCATTCCATACTGGAAAGGGATGTTGGAAGGTTAGAAACATGGAATCAGAGGGAGATCGAGACTCAAACAGTAAAAGAGATGATAGAACTATCTTGACATGGTGGCTGGCATTGGGGTCAGGCTGGGATGGGACTGGGATTAGGGCCAAGCAGTATGGAAGACAGGAATGGGATGAGAGCCAGGTTGGAGAGGATGGGGGAAAAAAGAGCTGAGCTTGGGAGAAACGAGCAGAAGGATTAGTTCCTACCGTTAAATATTCTCCTGTAGAGCCTGGAATGGAATGCTACATATAATGCTAGAGCTTTGTCATTCTTCTGCTGTCAACAAATATAAGTGAAAACCACCAACAAAATGGGGGTTGCCTGCCCTCTAGTGCCCATGCACACAGAGGATGACAGTGCACTGCTGGTGTTGGTTGCATGTTTATTAGAACAAGTGGCCGGGGTTTGTGGCATAGATTTAAAGGTTCTAATCCTACTGCTAACCCATGTGGGTATCCATGGATGCATCTACATGAGCAATTAATGCAGTGAAATAAACTCCAGCAGTTTGCGCCAGAGTCAGCTGCTCTCAGGCGCAGTGTTTACATGTGGGCCCAGGACTGCAGCAGTTAGAGCCGTGGCACAACAGCCCTGAGCTGGCAGGAGGCCCTGGGGTTTCAGCCCCTGGCTCTGGGTGGTGGCATTGGGCACCACTGGAGCTGGCTAGGGCATGAGGGTGCTACAGGGTGGGGCTAACTGGCAGGTAGCCCTCACACTTTAGCACCTTTGTGCTCCAACCAGCCCCTATCACAGTTTACACCTATGTTTGATTGCACATTAGTACTCTGCCATAAGCCCTGTAGCTCCAGCAATATTCAAACTCTGCTCTCCACAAATTTTCCAAAAGGAAATTGTGACCCGATTGAGTGAATAAATCAAATAAGATTTGTTATCAGTGTTTTATGTAGAAGTTTTGTGTGTTTTTGTTAAAGGTTCAAATGAAAACTGATGTGTTTAACAATTCAGAACTCAAACATTGTTCACTATGTTATTCTCAAGCTATTCCCTTCTTTTCCTTAGTCCCTCTAATGGAGAGCACTGTAATTCTTGAGGATGGAATGCATCCAAGCTTTCTTGAACAGCTACAGTTTTGAGAAGGAAGGATAGTCTACAACTTTCTCATCATGGGAGTTAGTTTGTTTGTTTTGGGATTGTGATAGGACATTTGAGGCTTAATTGCCTTGATCTGTCTTGCATATGTGGGAAAGCTCTGTTTTATAGATGTTGGGTTTCTCCCCTGTGTATTGTACATTGCATTTCCTTCAGATCCATGTGCCTGATGGACTGCTAATTGTATGTCTGTATTAATAAAAAAATCAGTGAGGTTCTGGGGTTTTTTTTAAGTTTATGGCCTGAGTTATCTTGTTCCAATTTTTAACTGGAAACAATTCTCCAAGACAACCCCCCTCCCCTGGCCGAAAAGCTTGAAACAAGACAGAAAGCTACAAGCTGATGATGACCTAGAACCAAAACAGAAATTCTCAAAATCAAGTCAACAATCTGTGCTTGTTTCTTTTAATATTAACACAATGTATAGTAAATATGAACTAAATATAGACATTGGATGTATGATACACTATAACCTGCCTGACATCTGACTCCCTAGCTATCTCTCCACTGTTCATCTCCCTTCTCTCTCTTCCTCCTGCCTGTCTCTCACCCATTGACTCCTCAATCTACAATTTCACTTACTACCTGTCTTGTAGGCATACTAGCCCAGCCTCTGGCTTCTTTACTTTTCATTCTATCGAGAAAGAGCACACACCAACTGCTGAAACTTTCTTAGCCTGACAAAGGGTTTTTGAACCTGAAAGCTTGCTTAATAATTGTTTTCCAACCATTTAAGTTGGTCTAATAAAAGATATCAGATTCACACAAAGAACCTTGTCTGCCAATGTATAGTAAGTAATTTCACTGGTAACCTTCGGCAATGAGGTCAGTGCAGGGAGACTAACTGAGACAGTGAAATTCAGCATGCATGCAAGGATCTACCTATGAAGAGCTTGTTATGGGATTAGGACCTAAACTAGCATATCACGCTAATTATTTACCTGCCATAAAATACTAGAAAGGAAGAATGCTATATAACTGCAAAGTGTTTTATTTATTGAGTATGCTGGATACATTTTTAATAATGTAGTCTCATAGGCTAAGTACAGATAGTCAAAAAGCCCGAGGCTGAATCAATTCAGTCTTCTCAGGTCAGTTTAAGTTGCATAGATTGAATTGATAAGCAAGTGAACAGATGTTCATTTTCAATCCTGGAAATGTGGGCACAATGGCCCAGACCAGAAGTCAGGAGGGTGCCAGAGCATGCCTCCCTGCTTAGCTGGAGCAGACAGCTTGGGCTAATGCTAGCCTGCCCACCCTGCAAAGGGAGGGTTTGCAGGGGAGGTGCAAAGCATCGTGGGATGCTGGAGGACCGTGAGTTAACTTGAATTTAGAGAGGATCTGGGTCAGAAGTTCAATAAACTTATTTAACCTAGATCAGTTAAATCTGATACGACATCCACCCAGGTTTATCCTAAAGCAGCTTCGGTCATTTTGAAAGTGATTTATGTGCACTGAACTTCTGTTGTGTTTCACATTTGAACCAGTTTCCAGTCACTTATATCGGTTTATGTGTAATTTCTGTCCCTAGCCATAAAGTAAATGTTATAGCACAGGATAATAATGTAGTTTTCATTTAGGTCCTTGTTCTGCATTCCTGTATCCTTTATAATATTGCACTGAAGAGTTATAACCATTACAACTAGCTATACAGCAAAATTGTGAAAATAACATGTTTTCGAATTACCCAATTTTGACGTCCTATTCAGAACAGCTGATAAATTGCTTGCATTGAAAATAAAAGGTCAAATCACACTTGACTTATGTGACTAGTTCCACAGGGCACCTATACAAGAGCGTGGAGATGTTCCAACGTATTGGAATTCCAGCACATAGAAACAGCCTTGATCAATCGAGTCTGCTGCAGCATAGTAATTACTTATTAATCAAATAAGATCAAGGCAAGGCAGGCGAGTAAGCAGGCGGTTGTCTCATATATCAGCGTCTCCACACTTAAAATGGTGTTTAAGTGTGGGGTACTGGTACAGAAGATGCAGAGGTGCTTTAATTTGAGCAGATCTCGGAGCCACTCTAATTAAAGTGCCCCACCCTGCCCCAACCCCTGGAGCATGTGTTAAAGTGCCCACAGAAGACAGTGGGCTGATGTGAGTAAGCAGGATATGGCCTAAGAAGTAAGCTAAATGTAATTGAACCTAGGGAAGAGAGCTAGGATTGATGAGAGCTGGGACAGTTATTACCAGCAGTTTGTGTTGATATCAAGTTATTAAAAATATTGGGAGTGAGCAAACTGTTGTGATAGCAACTGGTGAGAAGCTTTCTTTTAACAGATGTTCATTTGGATTTGTGCAACTGCCTAAAACCTAATGTCTTTTTTTATTTTGATTTTGGTTAAGATAACAATTCCCTGACATGTCAAACTGAGTCCCAGGAGGTGTCGTACACAAATTCAGATGTAATATTTTCCTTTCCTCTTCTGTTGCTTCTGTTGTTGTTGCTGTTAATAATAATGCATGATAGCTCATAACAGAATGTCATGGACTACTGTCACTTTCTGTGGAAGACAGTTTTTCTTCTTAGGCTTGCAATCAGCCAGGTTTTTAGAAGTCAGGTCTTTAGAAGTCAAAGTACTGTTGCAATATGTAATATTTCTTCAGAAGGACAGATTTGTGGAGATTTTGGATGATGATGTAAATGCTCAAATCATTGAAATGGTTCTGCAAGGTCTTGGGTAGAGTTCCTATGCCACCTGTAACAAGATGTATTACTTGAGCCTCTCCTCTGTTCTTTATCATTCCATTCTTAGGGGTTGACATTTAGAGATCTTTTGCCTGTCCTCCTTGTGACAGGAGTATTGCTATCGGAGCCTTTCCAGGAGTGGCTCCGCCCTCCTGTAATGGGCCAACCGCCTGCTTACTCGCCTGCCTTGCCTTGATCTTATTTGATTAATAAGTTGTTGTGATCAGTGGGAGGCTGCCCATTTTGCGTGCCCTGATGACAGGGGGCGCTACCTGCTGCTCCTTTTCCTCCCCTACACCGCAGCCCAAGCCTTGCGGATGGTGCTGACATGTTTTTCCCTGTGCCCTGTAATGTCTTGGCCCTCCTCTTTACTCTCTGGGGCTCCCCGCTGCCCCGTCTCACTCTGGGGCTCCCTACTGCCCCCCATCTCACTCTGGGGCTGAGGCCAATGCACCCCGCAAATGCTGCACCCTCTCTGGCACCAGGAACCCCCACGCTACTGGGGAGTCCCTATAAGGCCTCCTCCAACCCCTAATAGCCTCACCCGGTCCTCCAGTTAAACAGTAAACACAAAGCACAAAGCCCCTGGGCTATAACATAAAACTAAACTGTCCAGTTGAACAACATTTGATCCCTACCGGGAAAAATACTCCAGCCCCTGGCAGCGAACCAGTGGATACTCATGCAGTCAAACCTTGTCCCTCTCCCCACACTGACTGAGCTCCCCCCTCCTTGGCTACCAGAGGGGAACTGCCACCCTGGCCTCCTGCCTGGGTTTAAGAAGGGCTAAGCCCCGCCCCTTCCTGTCAGCAGGTTTCACTGGTTGCCCCAGCAGCCAGCACCTGTGCTGCCCTGGTGACTGGCAGCTGTGCCTTTCCCTTCTCACCACTAGGGGTTTCTCTTGAGCCATTTCTGTTCCCAGGTGCAGGGCACCTAAGTGCTCTGCGATACTCCTTCACAGAAGTTAATCGCTAGATGAGCACGGACGTGCAGTATGTGGCACCGCAGACCCATCTGTAGTGCTGCATACTGCACACACCATACATGCAGGCATTCCCTGCACTGCTAATTTGCAGTGCAAGGGGTTTTTTGACACTCAGAGATCCCAGTGTCAAAAAACCCTGCGCTTTAAAGAAGTGGAGTGGTACACATGGCAGCAGTGTGTGCTGCTAGAAAGCGAAGCCTGGCTGACCACAGCCATGTCCCAGCTGCCAGGCAGGCACTGTGCTGCCGGACTGCTGCAGCTGCAGTCCCCAGAGGCCCTCAGGACCCCAGTTAAGGCTGGTGGGACCAGTCCAGATGCTGGCCCTAGCCTCTCCTACCCCACCTGAGGCAACATTCTGCGTGCCAGAGCTCATGTGCACAGGCATTTCCTGGGGACAAAGCAGTAGTAGCACACATTGTGCTGCTGCTGTTTGTCCACGGGGAAATGCACATTCCTTCTTGTGAGATGCACCCATAATGTCTGTTATAGTATTTTTCTAAGCAGGATCCCAAAACCTTATCATTAAGATTTGGGGTTTCCACAGATCTTCCCAATTGTTCTAGCTTTCACTGATGCATCTAGTTTATAGTTAGCATTGTTCAAGATCAGACTTTCTAGAATGTTTGGCTCTACAAATACATAGGTCAAAATGATCCCTTGTTCCTAATTTAAGGAAAAAAGACAACAAGCCAGTGAAATAGACAGTAGAAGAGAAAAAAAAGGACAAGAATAACAGTAGTAAGCAAAAGTGGTGTTGCGGACCAGTAACATGCACAACTTGAGGTTCCAGACTAGATAAATATTGCTCATCATTTGGCTGACCTATCAACAATTCTGTGCAGTTGTACTCTGTCTTCACAGGGAGTAATTGCTGTCACTTTTATGCCATAGGAGGCCATGTTATGTTTTTTTTAAAAAAAAAGCAAAGTTCTAAACAAAGAAGTCCAGCCAATCTTGAGAACCATAGAGAGGAAAACAGACTTGCTGGCTGAGCTGTTCAAATCTTGTTTGTTGAGAGAGAGCATCTCCATCTCTTATTTAGATATAGATAAAGCATTCATAGGCTGATGCATATTTTGGATGTCCATCAGAATTTTCCTGTTAAAATGCTGAATATTTACATAGCCTGGTCCAACTCTTTGAAATGTCCTCAGTAATTAGTGCAAATGTCAAATTTATCAGATGATGTAAGATGAAGAGGAGAGAGAGAGAGAGAGAGGGGCCATTCTGGCCCATAGATAGCGGGAATGACCCTGGTCCTGTTCTCACTGAAATCCAAAGTCCAAAAATGAAGCAATTCAATATGATAATCACTAGATACCATATTTGTTATCTACATCTGAATGATACGTGTGTGTATTTGTCATCTTTGAGAGGAGAAGTAATTTTTGACGGGGTTCTGGGTAGTGGGAATTGGTTCCATGTAGAGGGTAGTGACTGGACAGAAGGGAGACTATTACAACACAACAAAAAGCAGTAAAAAGATGACCTTAAAGTCTGTAAAATAAAGTATTTGGGGGACCAGGGAGAGAATGAGAGAGAAAGGAAAACTAAAAAGTGATACTCATACACGCCTCAATTTTTAACATGAGCTGTGCTGCCCTAAAGTTGGGCTTTGTAGTCCAGCTATCCTGCTTGTTCAGTTTATGATTTTTGGTTCACTTGATTTTCAGCTGTAGGTAAAAGCTAGCAATTAACTTTCAAAGATATTGAAATAATTAAAATAAAATAAAACATTTAAATCTCTTAAGTACTGGTCTTTAGGGTAACCATTTCCTCTTAAATTTTTATAGGCACATTTGTGCTTTTAACAGTGTGAGTCCCATTGATTTAATGTGAATTGTGCAGCTGAAAACCTCCGTGTACACCACTTGGAAAACAGTGAGGCTTGTGTTCATTTGAGCATGTAGATTATAGAGTAGGGTTGTGCAAAATTTTGCCAGCCATTTTGTTTCAACACTGTTTCAACTCATTTTGAGGTCAAAACAGCAAAATCAAAATGAAACAAAACAGCCTTGAAACAAAACAAGGCTAGTTGAAACATTTTGAAAGTTGAAATGTTTCAACCATAGTGCTGGGGATGGGAAGACAGTCCAGCTGGGCTGACTTCCCATCCCTATCCGATCTAGCAAAACATTGAAACAGTCAAAATAGCCTTACTGTTTCGACAAAGCAAAACGGAACAGCTGTTTTGAATCTAAATGAAATTTGATACAAAATGCTGTTCCATCCAAACCTCGAAACTTAAAGTAAAACAGAACGGTGCCGTTTCGCACAGCCCTATTATATAGTTTCTAGTGAGAACCAGAGATATTTGAAATCCTCAGATTTGAGGCCAGAACCTAGTCCATGCAAAGGTTTGTGTGTGTCTCCTTACCCAACTAGTCACTGTTCTCTGAGAACTGAAAATGTTGTTCTGACCAACAACAGCAGCTGGTCTGGTCTAGGTGCATTGTTATGCATGTATTATCACCCATGTTAGAAGCAAAATGCAATCTGGAAAGGTTGGTACTATCACAGAATTATAACAAATAAAGTCGTTCCCCCAGGGCATGGGTCATACCAATGGCAGTGGTGTGGTGGGAGGAATGTGAGGTAGCTTGAAACAGGAGCTTTTTTCACTAATTGAGCTGAACTAGTTGTGGTGAGGTACGGAAAATATAGCACAATAGCCCTTGTACATTTTGAAAGACTGGAAGTATAATCTCATGTCACACACAATGCTACAAATATACCAGTTTGGGGCTTAATCTGTGAAAGCCCTCAACTCCCATTGAAATAAATGATTGAGGGTATTCTAGACTTTTACGTGATAAGGCCTTTTACTTGACATTGTGTGTTCTGGCTGGAGACTGCTTGGCTTTCAAGGAACAATAGAACCGCTGACTCCAACAGGGCCGAACTATTCCCAGCAAACTTCCCTCATCTCAAATGTTGGAGGGTACTTCTGAATTCAGTTGTTTCATTTTGCTTTAAAGGTATACATGCCTGTTACCATTTGGTGGTCTACAGCAATTTATCTGATGAAAAACCAAGAAGTAAAAAGACATTGATCCAGTAGTTAATGTTTTTTCCAGGACCCCTCCACTGTATTATTGTTCTTACTATAGCCTTTTGCATTCCAGTAGTATACCTAAATATGAAATTAGGAAAGATCGTATTTTATTACATCCAAAATAAATTGTTATATTTAAATGATCTTCCTAGAGATTGGAGATATAAGAACTGTAACATAAGAAGGTGTTTATTTCAGAAAAAATAATTGCAGTATTTGCTTGAAGTATTCTGAACATTTGGCAGCATTTCATACTTATGCTAAGGAGATGTAAACCAGAAGCTGATAATTTAGCATCTACTATAAAAGAGTCTGGTTTTAAGTGGAAAAAAAATGCCTTCAACTATTTTTAGTTAAAAACTGAAACCCTCAAATTCTTCCTCAATTTATTTCATAAGAACATCTGAAGTGATGTATTACCCACCATCAGTTAATAGGTAACTAATATATTCTTGAACACCTTTGAAAGAACTCCAGAAAATATAAAGATAGGTTTCTCTTAAAAAAAAAAAAAAGTGATTGAATATGAGGCTTTAGTATACGGACATTTGGCAATACCAGCATTACTTGCTGAAGAAAATGGGCAATGTGTTTTTCCTACTTTTTATTAGTGGTTGGGGGAATAATTTGCTGGATGTGTTCTTTTCTTGTACTGCTTCTGGCAAATAGAAAAGTTTCCTGGTTTCCCACCAGTGGGAAGTCAGTGGTCAGGAAATGCTAAATTGACCTAGAAAGCCTTATCAGCCTCAGCTACAATGCGATTAACTTGTTAGTCCCAGTGCCACTTATATTGAAATAAATGGCAAAATTCCTGTTGACTTCCAGTGAAGTAAGGACTAGGCTTGTCTGCCCCCTATGTCAGTATGTTTCTTCATAGTTTTCTCATGTAGTAATCTACTCAAAAGAAAACTGGGTGTTACTGTGGTACTTTAAAAAAATAGGTCCAATTCGTATAGATGGGATCTTGCAGGGGGTTCTCTTTGTGCAGATATTGTCCAAAAGAGGCTCTGAGCTTGGTCATGATCGGTGTAGGAAGGGGACAGTCAACGTACTGTTGGGTCATTATAGTATCATCATGCTCCAGGACATGTGGAGATATACACCCAGGAGAATATTGATCCTTTCCATACACAGCCTTTCCTTGAGGGGGCGGCACATGTGTTAGGTAGGCTGTAAGACGGGCAAAAGCTGTTTTGTGTTGCGGTGTCCCATTCAGGGCTGGTTTGTTTTATGGTTAGTTTTAACTAACTGGAAGGAATGCTCTTATATTGTAAGTTACAGGGAGACCTTATTATAATTTGCTCTTAACTGGTCTATAATTGGTTAAGGGTTAGTGTTCTGTAGATGATTTATTTCCTGTAAATCCTGCCACTTATTAAAGCTGTGACCTGCTGCAGGAAATGAGGTGTGGGCAAAATGAAACTAAACAGCTGGGGGCTTTTGCAAGGCAGAAGCACTTCTTAGTAGATCTCTTAAGTTTATTCAGTGATTAGGAAATAACGACAACAAAGGGTAAATATGCACCTAATATGCTGCTGACATTTTAGTTGTTTTTGTTAATAGAAAATAATTTTTCAATAGCAAGAAAGACCAGTTCATATGGAGGTCTTAATAGCTGCATAGTTTAGCTAACAGATTTGGTGTACTGTACTTAATAAAATAACATATGATTATTTTTAATAGAAAAATTGTGGAACTTGTTAAATATTTGCTGAGATGTATCTGACAGTTTTCAATCTTGTTATGTGATGTGATAATTCCCTTGTGCAAGATGATTTCTTAAACAGTTCTTGAATCTTTTTAGGGGAAGAAACTGTGATTGCTGTACCGCATGGGAGCCGCAGCGTGAGAATTACAGTGAAAGGACCAGCACACCTTGGTATGAGGAGTTTTATATATTACTAATAGACTTAGGATAAAACCAGAGCTTTTTATCTGAGCACATTCAAATTGTGGGCATCTCGGTGAGATCGTAGTCTTGACCCTCCTTTCCATCTTTAATTTTTGATTCAAAATGTTAGCATTTGAATTCTGCTTATTTAAAAAAAGTCTGTTAAAAATCATAGTGGAGATGAATGAATATTTTTGTTTTCTTTATAACACTAGCTTACAGGAATTCTTGTGTAGAAGGTCTCAAATAAGGTCCACAGTTAAAGAGGTTTGCAAAAATTTCCATTAAAACACCTTTCACAGGAGCCTTAGCTAAATAACTGTCACAATATTCATATGAAGAATGTGATATGGACAGAGAGGGCCCGGTAATGGGACAGAGAGCCAAAATCACTGGTCCAAATCCAGAAAAGGTGACTCAGAATGGCTACTGCTGGTTCATGGCCTGTAAGAAATGAGTCATGTACTCTCAGCCTAGTGTCTTGGTGGATCTATTTTACAACATCTGCTATTAAACAATTTCAGATAACTTGTATCTGTTTGACAGTCATGGGAAAGAGCCCATTATATGATATTAATATGATTGACTATCATATTGGAGGCCACTGAACTGCAATGCACTTTGAGCATATGTTTAGCCATAAGTGTGCGAGGAGTCCAATTGAATCAAAAGTCAGATCTACCATTTAGTAAAATAAAGTCCAAACAAAGCCTAAGGCTATAAATAAAATAAGTAAAATGACTTACAGAAATCTGTTATTCTGTTCTAGTTACTTGTAAGATTTATAAAATCTTTATGAAAGGTGGGAAAACACACAAAGCGTTCGCTGCATTTGTTTCCATATGTTTTCCAGAAGGCTGCTGGTTCTATTTGTAGTTAGTACTTAGTATTAATTTTGTACACATAGGCTTTTTTCCACAGAATGTTTCATCTAAATGAAAAATATGTGCATCCCGACAGGCACTGATAAGCTTTTTAATCTGATATTTTAAACAGTATTTTATTAGTGAAATGAAAACATTTTGAGGGGTTTTAGACTGAATCATGATTATAAAATACAAAGACTCCTATTGTTGAGAGAAATGCAAACAGCAAGAACGAAATGTATTTTGCCTTTATTTAACTTGGAGGCTGCTGAGTGTGCTGTGCATTTGTTTTGAAGACAGGGTCATCGTAGTCTCGTTTCAGAGAAAAAGTTTAAATGACCTAGGGTTTGCATTTTAAAGCTCAGAATATTATTATTCTTGAAAATACTCCTTTTGCATAGAAATAAACTCCTACAGGCATAAATGAGACTGCATGTGAAAAATGTTCCAAGGGTTATTTCAAACAGTGGCCATGATTAGGTCATAGCAGGATTATTGTTCTCTGGCTTTATCATAACCTTTTCTAATTAGTACTGTAGAAGAGAAATGCTTGTTAATTCAGCTTCACGTGAACAGAAGTCACTGGAATTCATTGGCTTTAGGAGAGGTTTCTGGGAAGTTCCCGAGGAATGCAGCAGGTCCACCCTTTGCAACCAGTTAGTTTTGTGGAAGATTTGGTGACTAGCAGGCCTATCCCTTTGTTAGCTAATCCTGTAGCTAGAAGAGAACACTCTTATGGGTAAATGGCTTGTAAAAGTCTCTTTGAATCACTATCCCTCACTGCCTCCCACCCCAAACTATGGGGAGTTGGACACATTTGAATCCTTAAGTAACCGCCCAATTCATTTCAGATCTACTTTCCAGACCCAGCAGCCTCAGACCTGTGGTGCTGCTCCATATGTGTCTTCTCCCAAACCAGGAGCAAGCTAGCTGGTTTTGCATGGCAGTGTGGCAGACTTTTAGTGGTGCTGTCATTCACTAGTGTAAACTAGCCTGTCTTCAGTGCAATGCAAATACAGCTATGTGGCTTGTAAAGTGGCTTGTTTGAATCCACCACTGCCTGGAACAGTAAGTCTGTGGTGCAGGTATATTATTAGAGTTTTACAATGCTGCCTGTTATTAAGGGTGTGCTAAACGGGCCATATTCAATTTGGATTTGGATTTAGCCCAAATTGGGGACAGTGATTTGATCACTGTCCCTGATGTAATTCGGCCAAATCCAAATCTGAAGATTCGATGCTGTTTCAGAGAATCAGCGATTCGGATGTAGACACAGCTTTAGATATTTTTTCTACATACCTCATGGTGCCAGGTGCAGCTCATGAACACTGTGATTCTGGGGTGAATGGAGCATCTCACAGGAGTGCAGGGGGGTCCCCTGTGTGCTCGGTGGCGAACTCAGAACTGGAAGTACTTCTGGGCCCACCAGAGAGCATGCTGGGGGCCACCCCCTGCACCCTTTTGGCTCACCGATTGGGTGCAGGGGGACCCCGGTGACCACCCCAGATCCAGGAAGCACCAGTCACTGAGCCAGAGCGGTATGGGGGGGGACCCCCAGTGCACTCTCCAGTGGACCCAGAAGTGGACCGGAAGTGCTTCTGGTCCACTTCCAGGTCTGCTGCTGAGTGTGGTGGGGAGCCCCCATTGCTCCTGTGGGACGATCCATCTGCCCCAGCATCACAGCATTCACAAGCCGCCTGGTACCTTGAGGTATGTAGAAAAAACATACTGTGTCTGTGTCTGAATCTCCAAATCTTTCCAAATCTCTCTGAATTGATTTGGAGGGTTCTAATTCAGTTTGGAGAGATTAAGGGGTCTCCTGATTCAATTCAGATTTGGAGATTCGGCCATTGAATCGAGCTGAAGCTCTGCTGAATCAAATCAGGGACCAAAGCTTTGCATAGCCCTAGTTACCATATTTGGGCACTTTCTGTATAAAATCAATGGCAATAGTAAGTTCCCTAGTCAATTTTATGGAGTTTGACTTTACAAGGTCAAAACTGAGTTGATGTAGTTTTCTTATGGAGGATAGAGATGGGATGGGTTTGGAAATATTAATAAAGGTGTTCAAATCATGGATGTCACTTTTCGTAGAAAGGCAACAGAAACAATCAGACTCTGGATTTGCCTGTTTCGCTTTGGAAGACTGTTCCACGGCCATTTCCTTTGGATAGAGATGATTTCATCCCTTTATTTCACATGCTTCATCTCAGGCTTTCCAATCTTATTGTCCCATGGAGGTGCAGCTGTTGCAGTTATAACTTGAAGGAAATTAAATTTTAGATGCGTCTTTTAGCAAAATCTGACAAAACTACGCTCCAAAATTGTGTTTTTGTCAACATCTAAACATATTGGGGAAGATTTTACACTTGCTTATAATTGATAATAATATCATATTTACCTGAATCCAAGATGTCTTAGAACCACCCCCCACCCCAATAATTAGATTCTATACATGGAAAATTAGTGGGAGGTCCTCTTAAATTTGCCCCTCCCCTCCCCCCCACTGCTGTGGCAGGGAAAGCAGTGGTGGGGAGTGAGGGGCCAGATGCCTGTCACCTGTCATATACTCCCTGCCACATGCCTCTCTGTGCTTGTACTAGCTTCCCCCTGCAGCTTTTGTCCCCCACCTCCTGACATGCTTCACCCCCTATGCCTGCTTCACCCCCACTTACCTTCTGGTGCAGCTCTGATCTAGCTCCAAGACAGTGAGCAGCAATGGTGGCCCAACCCAGCCCCAGCCCAGTCAGGGAGAAGTGGCAGCAGCTCTCAGTTGCGTCAGGTTGGAGCTGGAAGGACTGGAGCTAGAGCAGAAGGTAAGGGCAGGAGGGAAAAGCTGTGTGGGGAGAGACAGGGAGTTGGCAGCAGGCTGTAAGGAGGAGCAGAAGGCAGGGGAGGCAGGAGATGTGGGGGCAGTTGCAGGTACAAGATGTAAGGGGTAGGGAGGGCAGGTGGCAGGCTAACTGCCCCACCCCATGGCCTCCTGCCCTAGCCCTGGCCACTTGCCCCCTCCCCCACCAAATGAACCATTCTGGTCCAGAGAAGGTGGCAGCTCTGTTCTGGCTTCAGGCCCAAGCCTGGGGCCAAGGCTGGAGCTGAGCCACTGCCTGCCCTAGGTCAGTACTCAAATCCAAAATGAAACTTTTTCCACCCCATGTTGACTGGGGAAAAATCTTTGCTTTGGATTTGAGTAAATATGGTAATATGTTCATTTTGCAGTCATCTTAATATGGTTGATTTATTACTATATTTCTCACATATAGCACAACTCCAAATAAAACGTACATATTGTTTCTGGAAGGCACATGTAGAAAAAAATATTTTTCCAGATTCATGGTCAACTGTGACATGAAGTGAGTCTTCCTGGGAACACAGAGTGTCCATGAAGTGTGGCACCAGGAACTTTCTGGTGCCAGCTGCCTCACTCAGACTGTCTCCACTTCCTGGAAACCGTTTTTACCCTGTGCCATATGAGATTAGGCCTCAGATCCTTGCAGAGGCAGTTGCAAGACTGTTCTTTACCGTAAGTCAGTGGTACTCAACCTTTTCCAATGATGGGCTGGATGGGCAATGCCCAGTCTATCCATAGGTCAGATCTGGCCAATGGTCCCTATCCAGCACCAGGGGTAGACATGGTGGGGTCCAAACCAGCTGCATAGAGTTGGGGAAACCTGACTCTGATCCAGTTGTGCAGGGGAAGGTAGCTTGGTTTGGTCCCAACCCTGTCCTGCAGGGTTAGGGAGAGAAGGGAACATGGTCTGGAAGTATATCATAAAGTTTGGCACCTGGTGCGAAGCCCGCAGTGGCAGCCCACCTGCACCACATGTACACATCTGGGGAGCACACACATCCCTAAGCTTGCCTGGGAGTGTGTGCAGTGGCAGGAGCCCCCCCCCCACCCCCACATGAGTCGCTTGCAGCTCCATCCCACACCCTGGCCTGCCTCGCCTGTTGGTGCCTTTTCACTACAGCGCCCGGGGGGTCGCCCCGCTTGCCGCCTCCCCACTTGCTACAGCACCATGGTCTGGACGTGCAGGGGTACGGGGTTCTGAGTTGGCTGCATGGGGAAAAACTGGCATGGGCCATCCGCACTCTGGCCACTCAGTCATGACCCAGCCCCTATCTAGCTGCATGGGGGAAAGTGGTCATGGCCCAGCCCTGATCCAGCCAGGGCCGGGGAGAGCATGGAATAGGAAAGGGTGTGGCCCAACCCTGATCTGGCTGTGTGGGTACAAGGGGTGTGACCCAGCTCTGAGCCCAATGCAGAGTTTGGGAATTTGCAGTGGGGGAGAGTAGCAATTATAATTGCCACTGCTTCCTAGCTGCCAAATGTAATGACCTTTGGGAGCCTTAGGGGCAAGATTTTGTGGCTCTGCAGGCCGCAGTTGGCTCATGTGCCAGACGTTTAGCACCTCTGCTCTAAGTAGTCCTTTATATAAGCATATATATATCAAAATGCTACCAGCAGCTGACTTTAGGCGCCAGATACAGTGCTTAGCCAGCAGCTCTGGCTGGGAGAGGGTTAACAGGATTTTTCCATCTAGGCCCCTGCATGGCATGTAAAGTATCTCCAGACTTGCTGCTTTTACAGTGAAGAAAAGCTAAAAACACTGACTCCAGTTTTGGGGGAATTGATTTGGGAGGGAAAGGTGTTTGTTATATGTGAGAAAATATGGCATTATTCAAACAGAATGGGATTTTCGTTACACTAGGCTCCCTACCAACAAATGCACATGCACCAAGGCAATAGTCCTGGGGACTGCAGGGTTCTTGCGTCCTCACGTTATGTTGTGTTTATGTTTTTTTGATGATTAAACAGGAAACAATATTATCATTTGTATCTGACTGGTTTCTGAACAAAAGAGGTTTGTTTGTTTGTTGTTTTCATTTTGGATAAATTGCAGGTTTTCCACAAGTTATTTTAAGAGCTTCATAATCATAAACAAGGCAGAGTCCACTGAAAATAATCCTCCTGTGGCAGAAACAGGAAAACCAGAAGCTAATAGTTTTACAGCTGGTTAATACTAGATAACTGAGTTTGTGAACTTAGGGAGGCTAAGCTTAATTAAAGGAGTTGTAAGAAGCAATGTCTTTTTCACCTTACGCATATTTCTTCTCCACTTGAGGCTACTTGCACTAGTTGAGTTTTATGTAATTAAATGCACAGACAAACACTGCTTTAGTTTTTTTACTAGTATTAAGAAAAAAAAGTGTGCAGTATAAAATTTGAAGAGAAAAGTTTTTTTGAAGAGAAAAGCTGCTTTGGGGACCCCATTTTCCTCTCCTTAAAAACTTTACATGGCAGAGAGGAAAATGCCACAGGTTCTACCTACAGTGTTTTTGGTTATAGCCATGTTGGTCTAAGGGCATAGGCAGGCAAGGTACTTTGAGTAGGTGTGATATCTTTTATTAGATCAACTGAGTAGTTGCAAAAAAGTTCTTAACACCTACAGTTTTTCCCACCCATTCTTACACTGCCCATGGGACAGGCCTTTCCTTGGAATTTCCACTCATGAAACCCATTCATCCCCCAGGATCCACACAAATTGTGGGAGATCCACCAGGGGCTTCCCCAGGAATATGCCCATGACACTGCTGTACTACTCCAGTCTACAACTGAACACATAAGGGGTCATTTTTTCAGGGGATCCCTAAACATAGTTAATCAAGGAAATGCCCCTGCAAAAGCAGGTTTTACATCATGGAGAGAAAAAGAGTACATGACACTGTAGCTCCAGGTCCTGAGCAGAAGTCCAGTCTTGCAGAAGGGGAGAATATGGAGGAACCCTGCTGAGTCTCCTGCTTCATGTTTGGAACCTCCCAGGGAAAGGCTCATGACTGAGGTGCCTGTGCAAAAGCCAGGTTTTCCACTTCTGCCGGATCAAAGGGCTCAGCTTTCTTATGTGTTCTGGATGAGTATCTGGTGAATAGGCCTGTGTGAAGCAGCAAGTATTTGCTTTGGATTCAGATTTGGCTGATTCAGAGGGACAGTGATTCGATTTGCTGATTTGAATCACTTTCCCAATTTGATTCTTAGGAGAACAATCTTAGGAGATTAGTGGGAAGGCACTGAGGGCCCAAATGGTAGAGGATATGGGAATCCACGAGGGATGATTGTACCTTAAGGGGACGATCCTCCAGGCTCAGAGTGTGACAGTCACTGAGAGAAAGAAGGTGGGTAAGAGTGCTCTGAAACCCCCTTGGCTCAGCAAAGGCATTTGAGAATGCCTGAGGGCCAAAAGGGAGGCATACACCCAGTGGAAGAGAGGAGCTATCACCAAGGAGGAATACTCCTCCTTGGCCCGTGAGTGTAGGAGGGCCATTAGGAAGGTCAAGGCGGGGTGGAGCTCAGGTTAGCAACCAGGATTAAGGACAACAAAAAGTCCTTCTTCAAATACATTGGGAGTAAGAAGAGGGCACTGGGTAGTATAGGCCCCCTGTTGGACTCAAATGGTAATCTTGTGGCTACGTCAGATGAGAAAGCTGAAATTTTTAACGAGGTCTTTGCCTCTGTTTTCTTGGACAGGACCAGGACAGCTCTCCCACCACAGGTAGGGGCAATCTTGGGGATAGCACTGCTAGGCCTTGGGTGTGCACAGAAGTAGTTAGGGATCTTCTGGAAGGGCTGGATGTTTTTAAATCTTAGGGGCCTGATGCCCTCCACCTGTGGGTGTTGAGGGAGTCGGTGGGGGTCATTGCTGTGCCCTTGGCCCAGCTGTATGAATGATTGTGGTCCATGGGCCAGGTGCCCTGAGACTGGAAACTAGCTAATGTGGTCCCCATTTATAAGAAAGGGAGAAAAGAGGACCCAGGAAACTATAGGCCCATAAGCCTCGCATTGGTCTTGGGGAAAATCATGGAAAAAATTATCAAGGATCACATCTGGGAGGGGCCAGCAGGGGAGATCATGCCCAGGGGAAATCAACATGGCCAGACCAACCTGATGGTCTTTTATGACCAGGTAACTGAATCCCTGGATGATGGTGTTGCCATGAACATAGTCTTTCTGGACTTTAAGAAGGCCTTTGACACTGTCTCTCACCCCATTCTCATTAATAAATTGAGTGACTGTGGCATTGATGCCTACACAGTTGGATGGGTCAAAAATTGGCTGATGGGGTGCACCCAGAGAGTGGTGGTGGACGGGTCGTATTTGACCTGGCAGTATGTGAATAGTGGGGTCCCCCAGGGCTCAGTCCTGGGGCCTACACTGTTCAACATCTTCATCAGTGACTTGGACAAGGGGGTGGAAAATACGTTGTCCAAGTTTGCCGATGACACCAAGATGTGGGGAGAGGTAGGCACGCTCAAAGAGAGAGAGAGGCTGCAATTAGATTTAGACAGACTACAGAAGTGGGCGGATGGCAATAGGATGGGCTTCAATGTAGATAAATGCAGGGTGCTGCATCTGGGGAGAAGGAATCCACAGCATACGTACAAGCTGAGGAGCTCTCCTCTTGTGAGCACAGAGGCAGGAAGGGATCTTGGAGTCATTATTGACTCCAAGATGAACATGAGCTGTCAATGCCAGACCACAGCCAGCAAAGCAAACCGCACCTTGTCATGTATCCATAGATGCATCTCAAGCCGGTCCAGAGAGGTGATACTCCCCCTCTATGCGACATTGGTCCAGCCTCAATTGGAGCACTGTGTCCAGTTCTGGGCACCGCACTTTAAGAAGGTTGTAGCCTGCCTTGAGAGAGTTCAGGGGAGGGCCGCTTGCTTGGCTGGAGGGCAACAGGGCAGGCCCTATGAGGAGAGGCTGAGGGACCTGAACCTGTTCAGCCTCAGCAAGCAGAGGCTGAGGGGGGATTTGGTGGCTGCCTAAAAACTCGTTAGAGGAGATCAGCAGCAAATAGGAAGGGTCCTATTTCCCCCAGCAGCACCTGGGGTGACAAAGAACAATGGTCAGAAGCTGCTGGAGAATAGGTTCAGGTTATAGATTAGGAGGCATTATTTCACTGTTAGGGTGGCTAGGATCTAGAACCAACTTCCTAGGGAAGTGGTCATCGCTTCTATGTTGGGTAAATTCGAAAAGAGGTTGGATGAATACCTGTCTGGGGTCATGTGATCCCAACGTGTGCTCCAGCCAGTGGTGGGGGGTTAGACTAGATGATCTATTGAGGTCCCTTCTGACCCCTAACTACTATGAAACTATGATTTGGCTGATTTGAATCCAAAGATTTGGCACTGATTCAGAGATTTGGCCATAGACTAAATAGGCAGAAGTCCTCATTGTGCTGGACACAGCTGCCTCCCACTGGTAAGTCTATTATGGTGAGCGGAGTGGGGAGGGAAGATCAACACTTCCACAGCAAGGGAGGGATTGGGGCTGGGGCTGGAGCAAGCTGCACAGCTGGACTCGGGGACATGGGACTCAGCGAGGAGGGCTTCCACCACTGTGTGCCGCTGGTCCAGGAGAGCATGGGAGCAGGCGTGTGCCCGAGATCCGCACGGGGCGGCCTGGGCTGTACTGTGCTCTGGGAAGCTAGCCCCAGTTGCCCACTGCCAGACTGCAGTCTGCTTTGGAGAGAGAGGCAGCGAGCTGCTGGGAAGAGATGGCCTCCACCTCTCTCCCCCGGGGATGGAGGAATCCCGTCCTCCATCCTTTGTAGGCTTTCCTTTTTAGCCACAGTAGGTCCGCTAGGTCTCTGGAGAGCCAGGGGGGCTGCTGTGCCTTCTTGCTGCCTTTCCTCCGTGTTGGAATAGATTTAGCTTGTGCACTGAGGATTGCTTCCTTGAGAAGCAACCACTCTTCTTGAACTCCCATCTCCCTGGGGTCATGGTCCCTGAGGGCCTGACCGACTAGCCTCTTGAGCTTGTCAAAGTCAGCTTTTCTGAAGTCAAGGACTTCTGTGTTGCTGACTGACTTGCCAGCTTTACGGCGGATGGTGAAGGTGATCAGCTCGTGGTCGCTGTCACCCAACTTCCAATCAATCACTAGGTCGCTGATTAGGTCGTCCCCCGTAGCCAGTACCAGGTCAAGCAGCGCTTTGCCTCTCAGCCCATAGACTTCTTGAGTCAGGTAGAGGTCATCCATGCACGAGAGAAAGCTTTGCGCCCGCTCAGATTTAGCTGAGTGATCTTCCCACGAGATGTCCGGGTAATTGAAGTCACCCATGACAACCAAGGTCCTGGAGCAAGCAGCCTCAGTCAGTTCCCGGGCGAACTCCTGGTCAAGCTCGGGACTTTGAGTGGGAGGTCTGTAATAGACTCCCACCATTGTGTCCCCTGTGCCGAATTCCCCACGAATTTTTACCCAGAGGGTCTCTAGCTGTCCATGCCGGTCGCCAACATCAGCTTGCAGGGACATGTAGCTTTCCTTCACATAGAGAGCTACACCCCCGCCCCTTTTGTCAATACGATGCCTCCTGTATAGGGTATAGCCCTCTATACCCGTGGTCCAGTCATGGGTGGAGTCCCACCAGGTCTCCGTTATCCCAATGACGTCATATTTCTTTGCACTGAGCAGGAGGATGAGCTCGTCCTGCTTGTTGCCCAGGCTTCTGGCATTAGCGTACAGGCAGGCAAGTGTGCCCTTGGGGGCTCTTGCCTTGCCCACAGATTGTGCCAGGGCTGGGGTAGGGGTGGGCTCCCTTAAGTGCCCCCTTAAGTGCCTTGGCCCGCTGGCTTTGCAAGGGCCGTTCAGCGGGCCAGCAGGGGCAGTAGTCCCCCCATCCCCCAGCGGGCTTAGTTTAAAGCCCGGTGGAGCAGGTCAGCCAGCCTGGCTGAGAAGAGCCTCCTCCCCAGGGCAGAGAGGTGGAGGCCATCTCTTCCCAGCAGGTCGCTGCCTCTCTCTCCAAAGAGCGAGCTGTGGTCATGGAAGCCAAAGCCTTCCTGATAACACCAGCGCCGCAGTCTTTGGTTCACCGCGTGGATCCTCCTCTCCCTTCTCAGCCCATAGCCCGAGACTGGGAGGATCGAGGAAAACACCACCTGAGCTCCCAGACCCCTAAGCCCCACTCCCAACTCCCTGTAGCGCCTTATAACCTGGCTGGGGGTGCTCTGAGCCGTGTCATTGGTGCCCACATGAATAAGGAGCATGGGGTAGTGGTCTGTCGGCTGGAGGAGCTGCGGGATCCTCTCCGCAATGTCTCGGATGCGGGCCCCTGGGAAGCAGCAGACTTCCCGGGCTAAGGGGTCGGGGCGGCAGATTGCCCCCTCAGTGCCCCGCAGGATGGAGTCTCCCACAACAAACACCTTATGCTTTGTCCTGGGGGGAGCAGGGCCAGTAGCTGCGGTCAAGCCTGGGTTGCCTGCAGGAGCTGGCAACTGTGTGGGCTCTGCTGGGGCTGCAAGAGGTGCGAACCTGTTGCTAAGCTCCGGCGGGGCAGGGGCCTTGGTGCGGCTGGCCTTGGGGCCCTTGACCACCTTGGTCCATGCCCCTGACTGGGCAGAGCGGGAGGTCCCAGAGTCCTCCTTAGTCATGGAGGGAGACAGAGCTCTCCCCTGCGGCTCACGGGGGAGAAGGGCCTGGCAGTAGGAGTCTATCTCCTGCTCGCAGTCCCTGATGGCACGCAGTCTCTGGACTGTGGCCTGGAGCTCCTCCAGCTGGCGCGCCAGAGACCCCAGTAGGGAGCAGACCCCGCAAGGGGAGGTGACCATGCTCCCGGGCCCCAGAGCCTGAAAAAGGGACAGGCAGCCCCCGCAGCCAAGAGCCAGGGGCTCCGTCTGCGTGGAGCCCGGAACCATGGGCTCCGTCTGGGTGGCCGTCTCTGAGGTGCCCAGTGGAGCGGCCGCAGAGCCCGAGGGGACCCTCGGGGTGCGGCGCATGCCCATCCGTGTCATGCCTCTGGTAGGCTGGCTACAGCTGGGGCTGGCTATGGCCAGGGGGAGTCACAGGCAGGGTCTCTTGCCCTCCCACGCCCTCCCCTGCATGAACTCCGCGCTAATTCAAGCGCCTGTTTACGCAGCCTGTTTGCGGGGCTCCCTGGGGGGCTGGGCCAAGTAGGGGCCTGGGCGGGGGCTTGACCCGGCCCGGCACCAGGCAGCGGCCTCCTCCCAGCAAGCGAGGAGTTAACCCCTTCCCACCACGAGCCAACTTACCTCCGGCTGTGCTGGGGGTCGGCAGGGGGCTCGGCGGCTGCTGAGGGGGTGTCTGGGGGGCTTCGGGGGAGTGGGGGCGCAGCGGGCTTCACCAGCGCATCTCTCACTGCTCCAGAGCCTACCGAAGCTTCGCACAGCCCTACTGGTAACCTCTTTTCGTACCCTTTCCTGTGGAACAGTTTGTGAACCCCGTGTTTCTATCAGTGAGCAGTTTCTATACTGAAATCAACGTAAGCATTTGTTCGGGTAATTGTTCACAACCAGCAATGAATGGTTCGCAATCCAGCTCTTTATGTTTTGTGCAGATCTCTGGGTTTTAGTGCACAGTTATTCTAAATGTATTTTTTCAAATGGCTACTTACTGGATATAGCTCCCTGGAAGGTGACTTGTAGATATTTCCACATGCTTAGATGTTAGTCTGAAAAATAATTCAGTGGCTTGCATTTGAATTCACTGAAGCAGCTTTACAATGTTACATTATGTCAGGTGCTTGGTTTTGTTCTGTATGAAAAACATATGATGACAGCTGGTGCCCTAGGTTGAGTGAGAATATATTTCATAGACATTTTTAGACATTAGGGCTGGAAGGGACCTCGGGAGATCATCGAGTCCAGCCCCCTGCCCAAAGGGCAGGAAGTCAGCTGGGGTCATAGGATCCCAGCAAGATAAGCATCCAATTTACTCTTGAAGGTGTTCAATGTAGGTGCTTGAACCACCTCTGCTGGCAGACTGTTCCAGACCTTGGGGGCTCGGACAGTAAAGAAATTCTTCCTTATGTCCAGCCTGAAACGGTCTTGCAGGAGTTTCTGACCGTTTGACCTCGTCATCCCTTGGGGCGCTCTGGTGAACAAACGTTCCCCCAGATCCTGGTGGTCACCCCTGATAAACTTATAGGTGGCCATCAGATCACCCCTGAGCCTGCGCTTTTCCAGGCTAAAGAGTCCCATGGCTCTCAGCTTGTCATTGTAAGATCTGTTTTCCAGACCTCTGATCATGCGCGTGGCTCTCCTCTGGACTCTCTCAAGCTTCTCCACATCCTTTTTGAATTGTGGAGCCCAAAACTGGACACAGTACTCCAGCTGTGGCCTCACCAAGGCCGAGTACAAGGGGAGAATGACGTCCCGGGATTTGCTCGAGACGCATCTATGGATGCAAGCCAGCATTTTGGTCGCTTTACTAGCCGCAGCATCGCATTGGAGGCTCATGTCCATCTTGTGGTCAATGATGACCCCCAAGTCTCTTTCTTCTGTAGTGCTATCCAATGTAGCACTGCCGAGCCTATAAGGATGCTACAGGTTTTTCCTCCCAAGGTGGAGAACCTTGCATTTTTCGGTGTTAAACACCATCAGGTTCTCGTCTGCCCATTTGCTGAGCTTGTCCAGCTCAGCCTGGATCACCCGCCTATCTTCTGGCGTGGATGCTTTGCCCCAAAGTTTGGTGTCATCAGCGAACTTGGCCAGTCCACTCCTGACTCCAATGTCCACATCATTAATGAAGATGTTGAACAGGATGGGTCCAAGGACAGAGCCTTGAGGGACCCCACTGGTCACAGGGCACCACGATGAGTGACTGCCATCGATTACAACCCTTTGGGTCCGACCACGGAGCCAGTTTCCCAGCCAGCGGATTGTGGTGGAGCCAAGGCCACAACTGGCCAGTTTGGCCAAGAGGTGATCGTGGGATACCAGATCAAAGGCTTTTTTGAAGTCAAGATATATGACATCAATCTCTTCTCCCTTGTCCAGGTGATAGGTCATCTGGTCATAGAAGGAAATGAGATTGGTCAAACAAGACCTACCCGCAACAAACCCGTGCTGGCTATCCCTTAGGATGTTAGCCTGGGCCAGTCCCTCAAGGATGGCCTCCTTAATAAACTTTTCTAAGATCTTCCCCAGGATAGAAGTCAGGCTAATGGGCCTGTAGTTAGCCGGATCCACTCTCCTCCCTTTCTTGAAGATCGGCAGCACATTGGCCTTCTTCCAGTCTTTGGGCACTACACCAGAGCGCCAGGAGTTTTCAAAGATCCGTGCCAGGGGCTGGGCTATGACGCTCGCCAGCTCCTTGAGTACCCTGGGGTGCAGATTGTCAGGGCCGGCTGACTTGAAGGTATCCAGCTTCTCAAGGTGTTCCTTCACGAGGTCAGCATTTATGGAGGGTAGGGGATCACCCGGATCTCCCTGTCCCACAGCAGGCATGGGCGTCCCATGGGACTGATGAAAGACTGACGCAAAGTACCTATTTAATAGGTTGGCTTTTTCCTGGGCATCAGTTGTCAGTTGCCCCATCTGGTTTAGCAGGGGTCCAACATTGCCCTTGCTTTTCCTCCGGCTCCCCACATATCTGAAAAAGGACTTTTTGTTGTCCTTGATGCTTGAAGCTAGTTGGAGTTCAGTTGCAGCCTTGGCTTTCCTGGTTTGCTCCCTGCAGGACCGGACCAGCGCAGAATAATCTTGAAGCAGAGGTTATCTTTTGTTCTGTGGAATAGCTCTTCAGCTCCCATCGTGACATGCTTCTTTGGAAGATGTGAGTATCTGGGTCTAAGCTCACCAGAGAACTCTTCCCCCTACCCTCTTGACAGCTGTATCTTACAAGTGGTATAACACATTGAAGCTTTCTCACCAAAGCTGTAACTTTGTTAACTTTAATAACCAGGACTATAACAAAGGTGAATTTGTCTCCCACAATATTCTCAGATGGTCAGTTCCTGGCTAGTATTCTCATTTTTTTCCATCTTTTAAATATTAGAATGAATTGCTTTATTAAGAAAAACAGAAAGTGCTTAGTGATGCTTCCAGTCACTGAACTAACATTCAAATCTTTTGTGCCCTTCTGTAAAGGTCATGTGTTTTGCTTCATGTTGGTAAAGGCCTAATGTCCAGGGGGCGTCTACATGTTCATTAATGTGCAGTAGTTACTAAGCACTTAATTTAGCATTTGCCTAATGAAGTACTAAGTACATGCACAGTAACTAGAGTTACTGTGCAGTAGCGCTGGTGAACCAATGGCAAGTCTTCTTAGTGAGACTACTGCACAGTAGCCTAATAATACTGCCCAGTAGCATATTAGCACTGTCTGTGCTTTGAGGTACTACTGTGCCTTAATCCTCTAATGTAGACGCACTTAAGGAGTCTCAAAAACCTGCAGTTGTCACTGACTTGATTTGGAATTACAAGAGCTCAGCACCTTTCCAGACTTGACCCTTACTGGATTTCTCTGTTAGCTACCTCTTCAGTGCATGGAAATAAAATAGGCACTTATCTTTGGCTGGAAATTAAGATATTGGCGAGAAACCCAACTAAAAGTTAACTCTTTTTGATTTGTGTTATTTATTTATTTTAAATAAAACATGTTCTCTGTGGAATTGGTTCTTACCTATTTCTAGTGGTGCTGGTTTACAAACAGCATTTTGCCTCCTTTTTCTTTAATGACTTAAAGTGTATTCAACTCACTTAGCTTTCCATTTTGTGACCATGCTGGAATTATTTTTTAGAGGAGTTCTTTTTATTGAAATTTCTCTCCAACCATGTAAAGTTCATCCATTAGGAGAGCAGAAGCATTTGGGAGCTGTGGTGCGATCAATATGAGTTTTATACCTGAGTTTACAGAGAGTTTTTCAAGGAAGCTTTTGCTAAAGGGACAACTGCGTAGTTTGTTTCATGATACTGGCCATGGCTATGAGACGCTGATTGCACAGGTGTTACTATGCAGTCATTTAGTACTTGCATCCAGCAGTACTAAATGACTGTACAGTAACTGGAGTTACAGTGCAGTAGTATCCCCAAACGGCTTTTTGGTGATGCTGACTGTGCTGTACCTTGTTGCTACTGTGCAGTAGTGTTGCATCACATTTTGTGCCATGTGACACTACTGTACAGGAGCAACAATCTACTGCACAGTAGTAACAAGCTACTGTGCAGTCAACATCTCATGTAGATGCAGCCACTATGAGCTACTTTTGTGTCTATAAAGATGTCAGCAGAAAAAGAAAATACCCCAGACCTATGGTTGCTGAAGGAATGTAACAATTTAGACTATGGTAACATTGCAAAAATAAAGGTATGTGCTTAAATTGGATGGGCTAACCTGATTTAGCTAACTTCTGTTAAACTAACAACAGAATAGATAGTCTCAGCCTTAAGTTTCTGAAGTTCATCTCTTTACATGATTTGAGTATAGACAGTACGGTAATTAAAAGTTGTATTATAAAATACGATAAGGGATATGTTATGGCAACCTTTCCTGCTTAGATTACCATCAATACTCAACTTCCAGCAGTATCACCATAGTTTTAAACTAGCCTTTCTAAAGTCTAATTTTCAGTGCCACATTGAAGACTACATTTAGCTTAATTTCAGCTTTCATTACTCCTGTAGAGTTTCTGAGAGTTCATTACTCCTGTAGCATTTCATTACTCCTGTAGGGTTTCTGAGAGTAATTTAAAGTAAATTAACAAATTATGTGGTTAGTTAATAGGATTCCCTATTAACGCTGTGACGCTTCGGTCCCTGATTCAATTCATCAGAGATTCAGCCTGATTTGATGGCTGAATCTCTGAATCCGAATTGAATTAGGAGACCCTTTAATCTCTCTGAATCGAATTGGAACCCTCCAAACTGATTTAGAGAGATTCAGAAATGTTTGGAGATTCAGACATAGACACAGCTTTAAATGTTTTTTCTACATACCTCGAGGTACCAGGTGGCTTGTGAATGCTGTGATACTGGGGCAGATGGAGTGTCCCACAGGAGTGCAGGGGGGTCCTCAGCATGCTCGGCAGCAGACCTGGAAGTAGACCAGAAGCACTTCCAGTCCGCTTCTGGGTTCACTGCTGAGCATGCGGGGCACCCCCCTGTGCTCCTGTGGGATGCTCCATCCACCCCAGCACTGCAGTATTTACAAGCTGTGCTTGGTACCTCAAGGCATGTAGAAAAAACATTTAAAGCTGTGTCTGTGGCCGAATCGCTGATTCTCCGAATCAGCATTGACTCTTCAGATTTGCGTTCAGCCAAATTGAATCAGGACAGTGATCTGAATCAACTAATTGAATCACTGTCCCCGATTTTGGGCCAAATCCAAATTGCATACAGCCTGTTTCACACACCCCTGCTATCCAGTATTGTGACTAGGTTGCAGCAACTGGGACAGGTGCCCCAGGCAATGACTTGAGGTGGAGGGAGGAGAAAAAAATGCTGTCACTGCAGCTACCCAATCACACTATCAGCATAGTAGTAACCGGAAAACACAGCTGCAAGCATGTATTGCAGCTGCTCCGAGCACCCAGCTGCATTGTTGCACTTCTGTTCCTGTTCAGTATTTTTCCATATTGTGACTGCATTGTGTTCAGTGCTGTTCAACCAATGACAAATTTTGTCCATGGTATCCTGTTTTTTCAGTCAACTGTTGCAAAAGTCATTCTGTATGTAGGAGGAATTCTTCCTGGTCAATATATTTTGTAAAACTGTGTCTTGGACTTGGGTTTCTAGTAGCACTTTCTCAAAACCTTGTGAGGAACACCTTACAAGGCCAATCTAGTACATGGGGTTACAAAACAAGCTTCTTATCCAAACTGATTCATAGTGCATTAGATGTTGACATTCAAATTTTTCATTTCAAACCAAGTCATGAGTGCTGAAGAAATAACTTACATGAACAATAGTAATAAGCTGATGGAGAATAGGTTTAGGTTAGAGATCAGAAGGCAATATTTTACAGTTGGGGTGGCCAAAATCTGGAACCAACTTCCCAGGGAAGTGGTCCTCACCCCTACCTTGGGCAAATTCAAGAGGAGGTTGAATGATCACCTGTCTGGGGTCTTGTGAACCCAGCATTCATTCCTGCCTGTGGCAGGGGGTCAGGCTAGATGATCTGCTCAGGACCTTTCTGACCCTATCTGTTATGAAACTATTAATTCAGTTGCCTATTATGAGTGTGGCTTTTTTTTTTTCTTATAATGTGCATTACTCATCAGTATGCTCTTTCCTATGACTAAAGAGACCTTGTTTCCCCTAGCGCCCCGTGGTATAACAAGGAGTAATGGCCACAAGTTGTTGGAGAGTAGGTATAGATTAGACATCCGTAAGAACTACTTCACAGTTAGGGCGGCTAGGATCTGGAACCAACTTCCAAGGGAAGTGGTGCTGGCTCCTACCCTGGGGGTCTTTAAGAGGAGGCTTGATGCCTACCTGGCTGGAGTCATTTGACCCCAGTTTTTTCTCCTGCCCAGGCAGGGGGTCAGACCTGAATATCTATAAGGTCCCTTCCGACCCAACTTCTATGATTCTATGACTAGATCTTTTTCTTCTGTCATAATTGAATCAAAAGGGCACGCACCTACACTCTTATTAATGACACAGAGGAAATATTTGACAGGGGCAAACAAATTCTTCTAACCTTGTTAAAGGCCAACTTCACCAGTACTCTAACCACTAAAAATATAGGAAATAAGGAAGCTATCAAATGTATCAGTATGTGACACAATATATCTTGCCAGCATTAATTATGTTTCTTGAAAAATACCTCTCTCATACAAGTATAACCATCTCAGGCATTCCAGTACATGCATTTAATGTTCCTTTCAGTGCTGGATCCATACTGTACTCTACAGTGCCCAGTTTTACTTTCTTTACAATCTTCCTCTAGAGGTTTGGACAACATAGGACAATCTGTTTGCTACAGGTGACCAAGTACCAAGCTGCTTGTGCCATCTTTTGGAAATGATGGCCTGATTCACCCAGTTCCCAAGGAAGGCAAGATAGCAATGGAAAAGTTTCCATCATTCCCTGTTCCAGGAATAACACATTCCTTATGCAGTGCCATATTAACAAAACTACTAGCCTTACTCTGTCTTAACACAGAAAATATGCAGACTTTAGTTACCTTCTCCAAGAAGGTCAGATGGGCTAGGAACAGGCATTCAAAAAGCCTGAGACTGAATTGATTCAGTCTTTGCAGGTTAGACTAACCTGGCTAGTCTAAACTGGTTTGTAACCGCATAGACATCCCAGAAATGCAGGCACATACTTGCAGTGGCTCAGGCTAGAAGCAGGGGGGCGCTAGAGCAGCCCTCCCTTCCCTTCGACAGTGCTGAGCTGAGGGGAGCGTGGGCAGGCCCCAGCAGGATGCTCTGATTAGGGAGGGGTTCCCCTCCCTCCCCCCAGCAGCCTAGCAGGCAGTTGATAACAGTGTTTATCACCCCTAACTCAGTGTTTATCAGCCCATTAAGAAAACAAAGAAAACAAAAGCTTCGTGGCTACCTGTTAATTTGCTCCAAAAAGCCCTAAGTGGACACAGTCTTGTCTGCCTTTGTCCAGTTTCCCACAGCACAGATGGTAACCAGCATGTGGTATGATAGCCAGTGCTGAGGGGTGTTGGTGTAAGGCAGAGTGGGGAGGGAGGAATCGCTGCTCAGCGGGGAATGGGGAGAGGAGGAGGAGGAGCGGGGGGCCGGGGCTGCTGGAGCTGCAACCTGGGGAGCAGAGGGATGGGGCCAGCCCTGCTGTAGAATAGAGAGCCCCACCCAACCCAGAGAGAATACTGGGATGCTGGGGAAGTCTGGTTTAACTTAAACCAGGAAAGGGTCTGGGACAGATGTTGCATAAACTGGTTTGACCCAAATCAGTTAAGTCTGATACTACATTCAACCAGGTTTATCTCCAATTTGTTTCAGCCATTTTCAACCTGTTTTATGTGCATTTAGCATCTGTTTTGTTACAGGTTTAAACCAGTTTTTGATCATTTAAGCTGGTTAATGTGTAATGTCTGTCCCAAGCCATGATGGAGAAGGCTGTTGATGTAGATGTCTGTTGACTGTGGTAACTTTAAAAAATAAAGGAATACAAACTTTTCTGGGATTTGAATAGTGAGACTGATTATATCAATTTCCAAATGGTACAAGTGGATTTTCTTTCATGTGGAGTGCCCTTCCCATTCTGTAAATGTCTGTATTGACATCTTCAGTTTGTTCCACTGAATCTATTGCTTGACATGTAATATTGAGTTAGGTTATGTATTATATATAGTATTAACATTTCATCTAGTACAGTGATCGGGAACCTTTATGCAGTGGCAAGCCGGAATGACCTGGCTCAGGTCCAAGGTGGGCTCTTCCCATTGTCACTGCTGCTGCTGCTTCTCCCCGCTGCCTAGCTGTGGCACAGGTGAAGCTCTTCACTGCTGGCTAGTGTGACACAGTGCAGGTGAAGTCTCGTACTTCCAAAGCCCCCCCAGCACTCAGCTGCAGTGTAGGCAATGCCCTTTGCTGCCAAATGCCATTGAAGACTTTTGGGCCCACTGGCCAGATCCAATGGCTCTGTGGGCTGGATCTACCCCATGAGCCACAAGTTGGTGACCCTGTCCCAATACAAAAGAATGATATTATCAGCCTGATGTTCTTGTATCCAGAAAGTGCTGAGAATCATTGTGCATGTGTATATATGTGTATATACACACACAGTATGAAGTTGTTGATGTTGTTGCACATATGCTCACAAAATTTTTACGCATGCTACAACATCTTGCCGTGCATAATTGGTAAAAGTCATATTCTGGCTTATTTGAAAATGAAAAGATGTTAGAGTTGAGGAAGTACATCTTTTTTTTTTTTAGTTATTGAGTCAAAGACCCTGCAGGGAGACAAGGGAGAACACAGCTTTAATGCCCCTGGAACATTTATCATAGAAAACACAACTGTTGAATTTCAGAAGCCTACAGATAGAGAAATCCTAAAGATCCAAGGTCCTTTGGGAGCAGATTTCATTATCAAGGTAGGATGTATGTGTTTATGCTCTTTGAACCAAGGTATTTGAAGTTCATTTGTATGAAAAAGCAAGGAAAGTGAAAGTGTACAACCATGGTCAGAGTGACTCTAAATTTTCTTGTTCTTTACATGTATGCTATGCTGGACCACAGTGCAGCAGCACTGAACTACAACCTTAATCCTTCAATCAGATTTACATGGCTAGACTGCTGCGCCCATATCCACTGATTTAAGGGGAGATATTCAGATTCAGACCATATTCAGATTTGAATAAGTTGTGGAGAAGGGTGAGGGTTTCACATACAGTTCACACAAAGGAAGATGCAGCAACTTGCGTGCCGGTCAGTTTAGGAACCGTGTCCATCCGTAGGATCTCCACTGTGATTTACTTCTTATGGCATTTGCTCTTCTGGGGAAGTTAGCAAACTGTTTAAGTTGGATATGTTCATATTGAGAGAGAGGGCTGAACAATATATAGCGGTAGAAGAAAAGCAAGATAGAGATGAACCAGAAAAGGGAGGCCAGTTGCATCCAATTCTTTACCTTCTACCCATTCCAGAATCTGCTTTTGTAAGAGAGGACATCACTAAGGAACACACATCTGTTTTCATTTTAAGTTTATTTGTGAATAAATTTAATGTTCACTTGGAACTGATATACTTTATACAATTGCATTTCAAAGCCATGTTACTGTCCAGGTTCCCTTAAGAGATTGGTGAACCTGAACACATTTCCAGTGAGCCTGGCATTAGGTTTCAGGTTTCGCAAACTGACATGAAACAGCTCTGTCCCCACTGTGCAAAGAGATGGAATTTTCTATCGGAGGATTTTAGGATATTCAGAGGTACAAAATCAGGAGTGAAGGCAGTATTTTTAAAGTGTGTTGCTGAAATTCCCCCCACCCCACAGCCTGATGAAATGCTGTACAGACAGTTGTGTATGGATTTGTAGCATGGGTGGAGAGCAGGTAGGAAGCCCTGTTTGAAGCTTCTGTTCAAGTAATGGAGCATGAGGATGGTGATACATGTACGTGCATATTTGCACATACACTGCTGCCCATTCTTTTTTGACTTTTTTCAAACGGGCATTTTCAAAAGGGCATTCTCATTTCCTCTTTTTGTTACAGACTGACTTCAGTGACTAATTTTGAAACTGGAAGTTATTAGCATTTTAAAACACTTTTTTTCTGTGGTTGTTTGAATTTAACAGTTGTTCAATTTTAGTTAATTTACAAGGCAAAATATCCTACCTATTAAATTATTCCATACTGGAAAAGGGTTTTTTTGTCTTTTTTCTAAATTATTTTCTGTCACTACAGCTTCACATTCCTTCTGTATAAGTTGTCATTGACTAATTCGTTTTTGGATATTTCCTCTAACATTTTGAACAATAGAATGAAGGAACAAAATGTCTTTCTGATTTTAAATGGACAGCTCATTTGGAGGAGATGTCAAAAACCATGTGTATATAAGATGTAACTCCCAGAAGGGAAGCAACATTCTTGGGTTTTAATAATTTTCATGTATGGCTTCCCATTATTCTTACTGTTATTACTATGATTTTTCATACAGGAGTCAAAATGGGATATGGGCTTCTGACATAAAACCAAACAGATTACTTTTAATTACCCACCAACATAAGAATTTTAAGAAGATTCTCCCCAGTGAGGATCCACAATCAAACAAATGCTTAACATGAAAGGTGTGTCTTGCCCCATGTTCTGAAGATCATAAACTCTGCTCTTACTGGACCATCAAATGAGAGCCAGTTCTACAGAGAAGGTCCTTTCACTGAAGTTGCCCTGCTTTCACTCTTTGATAGCAGGAAGAAGTTGCAGTTTGTTTTTAGAATATCATATTTTCAGATAGGATTGTTGTTCACAGAGCTTTTACCCTTGGGGACAAAGCCTGACTTCTCCTGATGGTTCACTCTTCTTGTGAAGATCCAGACAGTCTGTGGGTGTCATCACTGCTTATAAATGTACTTAGCCCTTCTAATGAAATTTTGGAGAATTACTTAGGAAAGCTCAAACAAGACACTTCTTTAGGTGGCTAACCTCCCATAGATTTCTGTAGGAGTTAGGTGCCTAAAAACCTTTCTGGATCTGTCCCTTAGGAGCTAAAATACAGAACTGGAGCCTGGCCTGCTTTAAGTTATGAATATCTTATATTTATAGACCAGCTTGCATCCCTGCAATACCCTAGTACATTACAAACTATAAATAGAAATCCCTTCACCTACTGGTGAGCTAAAGAGGGGTGATTATCTCATGGTGCATAGCATCACTGCAAAATAGATTAGAAGGCGAAGTCCAAAATAAACCTATTTAATTAAACTGCAGAGGTAATTTAGATAACTAGCCAAACTGAAAGTTGATCAGAAGTGTGTGGCTAAACACCCTTACTCTGGTGCAAAGTGCCTGGAATTTTTAAATGCCCCAAAATGGCCCAGATTTTTATTTCAAATTCTATTTAAAGGATAATGCCCTAATAGTCTGTAGAATAGTGATATACCGTTGGTTCAGTATTAATTCAATGGGAAGGTTGCCACCTACTGAATCACCTGAATCATTCCAGCAGCACTTTTGGTTCCTGTAGTGGGTCCATCAAAAGTCCTGACCCTGCCTGATCCTCCTTAGTTATTGGCCTGCCCTGGCACAGGCTGACTTTTTGCATCCTATATGCATACTTTTATGTGTCTAAACAAATCAGTAACTTGCTTCATACAACTTTCCACAAAAAACAACAATCTGATGTAGCTGCGCTTGGTTGATTGTCCTTTGCTTTGCATGTTGTAGACGTGCACACTTACTAATATGCATTATTTTATGCCTCGAGTACTGTGCACAAACCTAAGTTGATCAATGGCTGCCTGAAGAGGAATCTGAATACTGGGTTCACATTCTAGTTCCATACACCTCCTACTGAATTGTGAAAATGTAGCCCCCAGTGTAGTATGACAGCAGGACACATTCAGGATCTTTGGCTGTCAAGGAGGAAGAAAATCATACCAGAGGGATTTCTCAGCATTTCATTTAGTAGCATGAGAATAATTGGAAAAAGGCAATGTACAAATGTTTGATTAGTGAAAAACTCTGTTTAACTGTGTTGTGCCAGATTTCTGTGTGGTTTTCTGCCTATTGCCATATTGCTGTCTACACTGATATCATACATTAATTACGGTATGAAATGACATAAGTAGTGGTGTACAGCATATAACCCTGTTTAATCGAAATCTTTTTAGACCAGGTATACTACCCCCAAAGACAGTGTGGTTCAATTCTTTTTCTATCAACCCATAAGTCATCAGTGGAGACAGACAGAGTTCTTCCCCTGCACTGTGACATGCGGAGGAGGTAAGTAATGGAGTGTTTACAGCTGTAGATTATAAAGGGGTGATTTACAACATTCATCTTTTTTTAATTATTTAAATATGTTTATGCTGCATTGCACACAGTTTCTTGTTCAGATGAATAACTGAGTAGAAGGTAGCATATATGTATGTAGTTAATGTGAGCATGATTGTTTTCTGTTTCACGTCTTGGCGTATTATCAAAAGTCAGCACAAATAAGAAGTGTTTTTATGAGAGAGAGAGAGTAAAAAAAACCCCACCCAACCTCAGAAGAGTTCTGAAGGTGTGGAATGAATGAGTGAAAAAGAATGAATTTCAGTAAGAGTACAAGATGAACAACGATCACATACGAAGATAGGGATTATCCAGGAGACAAAAGTGAGGGAGGAACCATTTCTGGCCATAGCATTAAAAGTGAGCAGGAGGACTTCAGAACACTACACAGTGATAGGAAGTCAATGGAGATTCCCTTTGGATCAAGGAATGGGAAACACAGGAAGTCACAAAGAAGTTCCTTGTGACAAACCCCAGTCACCAGCTTACTGGCTTTGAATTAACATGGCGAGAGTGGTCTCTGTTAAACAGGTTCAGGACAGGCCAAGGCCCCTGCGCAGCCAGCCTCCACCGCTGGGGCCTCAGTGCTAACCAACTATACTCTTGTGGAGAGACACCAACACTGTTACACATTATTGAGGAGTGTCTCCTCTACAGACTAAGAGGCAGATTAATAGCTTTGAACTCAGTTAACGAGGAGTCTATCGCTTGGCTCCGCAGATTTGCATTTGCTAAATAAATAAATAAATAATAAATGGAGCAAAGAAGAGAGACAAGATATGTGAACAGTAAAAGAAAAAATAGACTTTGTGCTTTGTATCAGACCAAGTGGAATGGCCACAGATGACTGTGCATGTAAAACTGTAGAAATAGAGCTAGTAAGTAAGCATATGGGCCAGATTTTCTTGTATCCAAAAAATAGACACATGTAGATGATAAAGTTTAGAAAGTGAGTAACATTTTAAAACAAATGTGCATGGTCAAAGGTAACATGAGGAAGTAATGCACCTTACAAACTATGTAAGATATGTGGAGAGCTCAAGCTTTTATGAACTCAAGTTCACATCCTCAGATACTGTGAGAGGACAGAATAGAATGTGCATAAAGGGGGAGTGACTTGAATATAAAAGGTGGAAAAGTGGTGGGAGAGGAAGGGGAGTAGAGGGGAGGTGGATGGTATTTGGAGAGGCATACAATCAAAGAACCCATAGGAACAAAGAGGTAACAAAAGCTAACCCAGGTAATGCGATAAGAAACTGTAGTCCATGTTTAAACCATGCTTAACACAGTCCCGTTTGTGGATTGCATCAGAGTACCTGGGAAAGAGCATCATTTGTGCTGAAAGGTAAAAGCTGAGTCAGGATACAAAGAGGAATGGTGCAAGAGGAGTGGCACAGTGTTTAAGGTCCTCTTGTAAATGTTTTGCTTGACTGCAGTTGTACTTATTTTGTCCTTGTTTCTCTACTCTGCTTTTGACAGTGACACCTATTGTGAACTTCTGTACTCATTTGCCCCTGGTGAAAGTTAGCAGGAAGTCAACTCATACTTCCACTTGTGGCTTAGTCTCCAAAGATTACAAATCCAGGGGATTAGGTGTAATGCAGCTCATCTCCTCCAGTCCTTCAACTATGTCTCATGCAAACATGATGGTTGGTAGAGCAATAGGCACAGGAGGTGGCCTAGCCACCAGTTTTACACTGGTGTAGATTCATCTAACAAAGAAATTTGCTAGGGGCTGTCTAATTTCTATTACATATTCATTCTCTTTAGTCATGAAGACTATGCAAAGCAAAGTGGTCTATATAATTAGCCAGCTATTGCAGGTCCCATTAAAGTGTGATTTGTCAAAGAGTTTTAAGAAAGTAAGAAAGCACTGTCATATTTTAAGGCCAAGTGAACAGGCTTTCCTCCACTCCATCTCAAAGCAACCATTCTTTTCTTTGTGCCTTACTTCCCCTCAGGTAAAATGCAGATAGTATCTACACAGGATTGTCATTCATGCGTCTAATTCCTCTAACCACTGTATGAGGCATTATTTTTCACTGCAATTCTAATTCTCTCATTATACCATCACGTAGAATTAAAAGCCAAGCAGTTTTGTCTTCCTGACCTCCCAGATGAAGCAACATTAATTATTGTACTGTTACTATGAGCTCTGCAAACAGAACACTGGAAGACTCAGTGAGCACCTCTTTCTTCAGGGTGGTTGGTTCAAATCCAGTGTCAGATAATATGGTCTGAAAATTATTGCTGTCTGGTGGCTGCTTGTTCTTTTTAAACTTAGCTGGTGGGTTCAATTTGCTCCTTTAAAGATGGCTGTCCATATTATGAGATTGACTTCTTTATCGTTAGATCTTTGTGCTCTTGAAGGTAGTCCTGAGAGAGCCCGGGAACTGAATTATCATGAAGACTAAATTATTCTCCTCTCCAAGCAAGTAGCAGTGTTGAGGATGGTGCATTATTAGGGCAAGTAGGAAAGTTTGTATTTCTGCTTTCCAAATTTAAACGTATTATAGGGGATTTGGTCTGCAGGGTGTCTGGCGTCTTTTATCATTACTAAAATAACTCAGATGTTTTAAAAAGGAAAAGTTCCACATAACAAAAAAATTGGAATTAGCCACACCATTGTTTCTCAGCAGGATCATTTCACATTCAGTCCTGTAATCTCTGCGTATGGGTCAGAGGTGTGTCTCGGAGTGTCTCAAAAATCAAATTAAAATATCTAAGAACATTTTAAAAATGTACATTAGTTTTGTTTGCAACTAGCATTTCTTCTAGGTCATCTCATTCCTCACAAGAATTAGTCTGTGCATGCTTCAAGCACTGGAATAGCTTAGACTTCCTTTATGGTTATCACCCTCATGCATGATTTGGTCATTTTGGAGTGATGGTGCTAGCTGTCATAGTCCAAGAATTATGCAAGAGGCAATCATTGTTGTAGGTAATAATTTTAATTGGACCAACTTCATGATTAGGATTGTGTCCCATTTATAAAAGAGAAGCCACTGATATATGGTACCATAGAATTTTTAGTGGGCACTGGCACTAATGTTTTTAGTTTATTCACTCCATTTGGATTTTCATTCTTGTGGTTTCAGCCAGGTTTTTGTAGCACTTACCACAACACCCTTCTTTTCTCCTCAATTTGTGCAAGTCAGTGCTTGTGAATAAACCTTTTTATAGCCAGGAAAACAGCCTAGTAGCGAACAAAATTCAAATCTCTTCTGTAAGAGATTCTGCACGCACATTTGTATCAAGCAGTTGCTTCAGGTTTTCTTTTGTTGGCCCTTTAGCCAGCAGTGCCTTTGAAACTGCAGCTTGGTTTTTGACAGCTTAAGTTTACAGTATCTTTGATCTCATCTGCTATTCCTATGGCTTTCTCTTTTCTGCATGCCTCATCACATAATACAGATGTTACTAACATGCCCAGTAAACCATTCTGTTCAGGTTTTATAAATTATAGACAGACAAAAGAGCTACCCGGTTAAGGATCCCAAATAATGACAGATGAGCCAACTGCAACCAATTAAGAATGTGTGTGCAGAGCACCTTCATAAAATACTGGTGAAACAATGGGTCAGACTCTCAATTACAGTTAAAAAATTAAGCTTCCTTCACATTATTGAGAGTGTGCTGATTTACACCAGCTGAAGATGTGGTCCTATGTCCCGGTACAGTGTTACCTAATTAAAAACAAATGTAACAAAAAAATAGTTGCAGATGAGTTCAAAGGAAGGTATGGTATTTGCAAAAGGAAATCTGCTAGAATTTACTGTTTCCCCTGTCCAGCTTAGCTTATTTATCTTTTGTTTCCACTTTAGGTTATCAGCTTAACTCAGCTGAATGTGTGGACATTCGTTTGAAGCGTGTTGTTCCCGATCACTACTGTCACTACTATCCAGAAAATAAGAAACCAAAGCCTAAACTAAAGGAATGCAACATGGATCCCTGTCCTTCTAGGTTTGTGTGACAAATATTGAAGAAAATAGTTTCTTTGATTAATAAGGGATGAGACAACATATTTATTTGACTTCCCGCTTCTTTCATCTATAGAATTGCATAGTCTTAAACAGCTATGACATTATGGAAGGCTGGCATTTGTCACCAATATAATCAGACACATAGCACCTCCTCATACTTGTGTAAGAGAAAGAAACTTTGCTGAATAATGTTAAAAAAATCCATTTTTCTTTGTTCTTGGCTTGATTATATATTAGATTTTTTTGCTGAGCAATGTGGCACTAGTGCATGTATTTTGTGCACTTATATAGAAGGACAGGGCATGTCCTGCTTTTGGATTTACTGATAGTGTGATTTGGGTTTTCTCATTAAAGACAGGAGGTAGCTTTGTTTCTCACTAAGCATAGGGCTCTAGCACATTGTTTATCCTATTTTATATATCTAGTTGCTATAAAAATCTCATTCATTATTTGCACTCAGCAGTGGTCACGCAATGAAAGTTTTGTGATTCTTTGTAAGCTACAAGATAGGCAGAGAAAATAAAAAAGTAAAAAGGTACTTGTGGTGTAAATGCTATAGAATATTATTGCCAAATCATAAAGGCAACAGTACAGTATACATAAATTGTATTGAATTGCACACTGGTATTTAAAACTAACTTTTTGGATTGTCTGGTGAGGTTTCCTGGCTATACTAAAGTATCTTAAAATAACATCATGGTATCAAGTCCCAGAACCTCCCATTAATGTGCCAGCTGCCTGAGCTAGAGTTATATACATGAAAAAAGGAAACGCTCTCAATAGATTTCATTTCCTAAAGCTAAACTGTCTATTTCCTTTACTCCCCACTGAACATAAATATGAGTATTGACATCTGCTAAATATAGGTGCACAGAGTTTAAAGTTCTTGCTAAAGAGCAAATCACTAAGCAGAATGGGCAGACCGATACAATATACCTGAAATATCAGTAAAGTGAAGAACGATACCTAATTGGTGTAGTAGCAATACAGATAGAAAAGTAGACATTATGGCTCCCTTCATGAATAGAGGATAAGCAGAAATTCTGTAAGAACAATGTTATACTCCATTTCTCCTTACTGGCCTGAGGAATAGACTTTACCTTAGCTTTGGGACTAAGCCTGCTAGTGTTGAACAACTACTACTGTTCACGTAAGCAACAGTTGAGAGTGCTAACCCATCCTAGACTGAATCCTGGCAATGTATTTTTAAGCCATATGCCCCTTCCACCCATTCCTTCATTAAAGATCTCTGTTTGTGTCCCTTTTCTTGTTAAGAAATGACTGCAAGTTCCTGGGAAAATGGCACAACCCCATAGGAGTCGTACATAGCAGGATTATCTGAAAAATATTCAGAGATCATTCATTTCTCTTTGAAGAGAAATAGCCTTTTTCATTTATCGGAAAGAAATGATAGGGTTAAGTTATAAGGAGTATTTGTTGCAACTTCAGAAAGGATGAGTGGTCTACAGAAGGATCTTGTAAAAGGTCTGAGATTTTATGACCTCGTGGTGAAAATGTCTTATTTTAAGCTTGGGTGTATATAACATGTAGAGTAAGTATCATCTTGGAGATGAGAGATAATGATGAAGTATTTTTTTTATTGCAGTGATGGATTCAAAGAAATCATGCCGTATGATCACTTCCAGCCACTTCCTCGGTACGTAGGGTCACTGTAATGAGTATGCCAGTGTTGGGATGGAATTTCCACTGGGAATTAAGTATTCAAAGAACATGGAATATTATCATTTGACTGTAAATAATTATTATAGTGGTTCTTTAAAACTGTACAAAAAAGCAGATTTGGGGAAGAATCTTATAAATTCTTCTTTATATGTATGATTGACCTAAACAGGACTTGCATTGACTGTAGTTTATCATGTTTGCAAATGTCTGCAATACAACCCTATTAGATTATAATCTCTTACTGCCAAAGCGTCCTTTAAAATGTATTTATTTATCCATTCCTTTATTTGAATATATGTTTTGATTTAATAGTTAGAAAATGCCTGAATTTGCCATGTCTGTTACTATTTGTAGTGTGATGCATTAGCAATTAATATTTTGCTTTTTAAAAGATATTGTTCTTCAATTAAAACTAAGATCGCCAAGGGATGGGGAAACACTGACTGGCGCATGCCCAAGTTCTGGCACACAAGAAAGCTTCAAAGTTGGGGACACCAGGAGAGCCACTCTTGCAAGAGCTGAGGGGCTGGTTCTCTTTCAGCATGACAGGAAATTGAGGGTCTCAATTGGAGGACTCAGGTGCCTATACACTAATGCCAGGAGAACAGGGAACAAGTAGGAGGAGCTAAGCCTCCTACTCTCCAGTGGGCATTACCATCTAGTAGAGATTGTAGAGACCTGGTGGGACTCCTCATATAATTTGAATGTAGCCATAGAGGGCTACACCCTGCACAGAAGGGACCGAGTAGGGAAGAAAGGCGGTGGTGTAGCTCTCTATGCGAGGGAACAGTACACCTCCTTGGAGGCTGACATCAGCTCCAAAGAAGAGTGGCTCTAAAACCCTCTGTGTCAAATTAAGTAGGGGCGGGGGAAAACCTAACTATAGGTGTATACAGTGAGAGAGACCTAACCATAGGTGTATACAGACTGCCAAACCGGGGAAGGAGCTCAAACTGGAGTTCTCTTGAGAACTGGCAGAGGCTGCGCACACACGGGACATGGTCATCATGGGTGACTTTAATTACCCAGACATCTCTTGGGAGGAACACACAGCTAAGTTGGATCAGTCACATTGCTTCCTGACCTGTATTGGGGAGCTCTACCTGACTCAGGAAGTGCATGGGCCACCCAGAGGTAATGCTCTCCTAGACTTGGTCTTGGACAAAGGAGACGATCTGGTGAGTGACTTGAATATAGAGGGTAGCCTGAGCAACAGTGACCATGAAACTACCACATTCACTTTCTATCACAAGGCAGGCAAATCAGCTAGCAGGGTTGAAGTTTTGGACTTCAAAAAAGCGAATCTGAACAGGCTCAGGGCAATAGTAGGGGAAGCGCTATTGGGGACCAGGGACTGAAGGTGAAAGGAGTGCATGAGGCGTGGTTGTTCCTCAAGGACATGATCCTCGAAGCCCAAAGGAAGTACATTTCCATGCAGAGGAAAGGTAGCAGAAGGGCTGGTGCAGACCCTCTTGGCTTAATAGATATATCATGCTCCTCTTGAAAAAAGAACAGAGTCATACAAATAGTGGAAGCTTGGGACAGTCTCCAAGGAGGACTATACAACAACAGCCCGCACTTGTAGGGAGCAGATTAGAAAGGCTAAGGCGAAGAATGAATTTAAACTAGCAATGGAAATCAAGAACAATAAGAAGTCCTTCTTTAAATATGTAGGGAACAGGAGGAAAACAAATGGAAGCATGGGGCCATTGCTTAACAACTCAGGGTAGGTGGTTATAGACACGCAGGAGAAAACTGAACTCCTGAATGACTACTTTGCTTCAGTATTTCACTGGGCTAAGGGGAAAATCGTACTAGAGAAGGTTCAGAATGGGCATAGTGGGAATGCCCGCCTTCCTGCTGTTGACTATGAGCTGATGTGTGATCAGTTAGAAAAGTTAGACATTTGTAAGTCAGCAGGACTGGATGAACTTCATCCCAGAGTGCTGAAGGAGCTGGCCAAAGTCATCACGGGACATCTTGTGAAACTCTTCCAAAACTTGTGGCGTTCAGGCGAGGTCCCTGAAGACTGGAAGAGGGCCAATGTTGTGCCCATCTTCAAGAAGGGGAGGAGAGAGGACCTGGGCATCTATAGTTCAGTTAGCCTAACTTCTATCCCAGGGAAAATCCTGGAAAAATTAATCAAGGACTCTATGTGCAGCATGCTTGCAGAAGGTAGGATTCTGAATGACAGCCAGCATGGTTTCATCATGGGCAGGTCTTGTTTTACCAATCTCATCTCCTTCTGTGACCAGGTAACTCACCACCTGAATAAGAGAGAGGAGGTCAACATTGAATACCTAAACTTCCAAAAGGCCTTTGATCTGGTATCCCATAATGTTATCATGGGAAAATTGGAGGATTGCAGGCTTAACTGCTTGACAGTCAGGTGGGTAGGAAGATGGCTGTGGGGTAGGACCCAGAGAGTTCTCATGAATGGATCTGTGTTTTCCCGGCCAGTGTTGTCCCTGAAGTGGTCAGTGGTGTCCCTCAGGGCTCTGGTGCTTGGTCTAGTGCTTTTCAGGATCTTTATCAGTGATTTGGATGTGGGGGTGAAGAGCTTACTGGCCAACTTCACAGATGACACCAAGTTATGGGGGAGCATGGTCATGCTTGAAGATAGGCTGCAGATACAGGCAGACCTAGACAGGCTGGCAAGTTGGACAGATCAGAACCAGATGAAGTTCAAAATTGAGAAGTGTAAAGTGCTCCATCTGGGAATGAATAACTCCCAACCTACTTACAGGCTTGGTGGTACCAAACTGACTAGCACCACGACTGAAAGGGACCTAAGGGTAATAATAGATCATAGTGTGAACATGAGCCACTGCTGCAATGCTGTAGTCAGAGGGGCAAACAATACTCTGGCATGCATCAACCAACACATCTCAAGCAAAACCAAGGAAGTGATTCTTCTGCTGTACTCAGTGCTGGTGAGACCGCAGCTGGAGTACTGCATCCAGTTCTGGGTGCTGCACTTCAACAAAGATGTGGATAAGCTTGAGAGAGTCCAGAGAAAAGCCACCCATATGATCAGAGACTTGCAAGACAAGCCATACAAGAAAAGGCTGAGGGATGTGGGCCTCTTCAACCAAAAAAAGAGAAGGCTGAGAGGGGACATGGTAGCAGATTACTGCTACATCAGGGGAATACATCAAGGGCTTGGTGAAAAATTGTTCACTATGGCTCCCTTGGGGAAAACCAAGAGTAATGGCCACAAACTCCTGGAAAATGGTTTCAGGCTTAACACTAGGAAAAACTTCTTCACAGTTGGGGTGTCCAGACTGTGAAATAAACTCCCTCCAGAGTTGGTGCAATCACCTACCCTGGAAATATTCAAGAAGAGACTGGATGGTCACCTTGTTCAGGTTACCTGACTGCAGTTGTCTTTCCTGCCTAGTGCAGGAGGGCTGGACCTGATGATCTTGTGAGGTCCCTTCCAGCCCCTTACAATCTATGGATCTATTAATCATTTTAATGGTTTATTCCTGAATCACCCCTTCCTAGCACAGTCTAACACAATTTCTTTGCATTGTTGTTTCATGTCTTGAATGGCTTAGTCAGGACAACAGTTGGAAAGAAGGCTTATTTCTCTGACATGGGAAAAGTTTGTATGGCTTTGTCCATGGTGAAGGAGACTATATAGTGGGCTTGTAGGCAACTGTTCTCATTTCAAGAATTAAGAATGACAGATAAGGAATCATATGACTCCAGGTCTGTTCTGGCAGATACAGGTCTGGTCCTTGTAGGCCAGACCTGACTAAGAATTGCCTTGGTTCCAGGGAGCCACAACCACCTTGTTTGTAGAGGCCAGAATAGGGCCAGCACAGGCCCAGAAATGAATGGCATTGACTGGGGAAGGATGAAAGCAAAGATGTTTCAGTGTATCCCTATTTCAGCCTGCTCTGGGACAGCTTCTGAAGGCACCATAGTATTTTTAAAGCTGTGCTAACCTAAGAGAACTCTTAGAAGAGGTCAGCAATTAAAACTCTTGGTCTGTTTGCACCTGCACCAGGGGCACATTTGACCTGGCAGGGACCTAATACTCTTTGGCTATTGCAGTCTATGACTGTTTTGTGCTATAAAAATGTAAAGTAGTTGATCTTTGCCTAGGTGACACTAACTCTGCTTTTTGCCTGTTTGTAGGCTGAACAGGGTTGTTCACACATACCAGACTTGAAAAAAAGCAGTCATTGTGCTCGAGCAAACTTCTACTTTGGCCAGCAGTCATACCTCACGCCTCCAGCATAGCACAAGGGCCATGTGCAGGCCTGTTTTGCGATCCTATGGAATTCACCACCACTTTCCCATTCAAATGAGGAAGTTGTGGGAAAGTTGATGGTGTAAATGACAGGATCTTGAAAGAGCTCTTCTGCAGCTGGAGCTGTGATTGCCCCACCGAAATATTTTGACAGATGGAGAAATCTTTTGAAATAAATAGAAAAATTTCCCAGGGTAAAAATTTTCTTTTAAAGCTTTTGGAACGCCTCCATTTACTTCAGACTTGTTGGGCTGTTGAGGATCCCTTGACAGCTGTGGGTTCTGGAAAGTGTCTCCTTGACTGCCTGCCCAAGACCCCCCTTTCCCCAGTAGCCATGGACCTCACTCCCTCTTGAAAATGCTTCTGGGAATATGGGATCTGGAGTGTGTTTGAAACCGATGAGATAAAGAAAAACAACTATAAAACTTTATGCTATAAACACTTCTGAGGCTAATATTACATACAGCACAGTCAACCTTATCCATATAAATCCATGAGCTGCTAATTCATTGAACAGTTAATTGCTCTTTAGTTCCTGATATTTTAAAGAAAATGGGTTAACACTGGCCATTCATTTAGATAAAACTGTGAAAAGTATAACTGTTTTTTTTAAGGCATTTTTCATTGCTAATGTGAAATCAATGTTAGTTGTGTAGTGTCTGGTGTTTTAAATATGTATTTTAAATTTAAAGTTCTGTGGTTTCTGTATGTTTCAGATTCACTGTCTGGTCCATAATATTTTGTATGATTAATATATATTTTTGTGGAGAGGTTAATGAATTATTTAAAACAGGAAGTGTTGTGGATTTACCTATGTATCTTGGGGTGTAGGTACTAGTTACTTAGGCTTTCCTTTGATTTACAGGCTTCTGCTTCATCTACTCTGAGATTGACTTCCTTTACAATGCTTTTGTTACCCTTGATGAATTGGTTTAGGTGTGATATTGCTGCATTTGCTGATTCCATCTTTTATAACTGATGTAGTTTTTTCATTATTTTTTCCTGAGTCACTACAGTTGTAAAATTTAAAAAGTTTAACCTAGCTAGATGAGATGAGCTAAATGAGATGAACCCAATCAGTTCCCCAGTTTTTCTGGGGAACTAGGGAAAATGTGGATAGTGAAGGGACAGGATGGACTGAGTAAGGCTGAGAAAAATCTAGAGGGGAGCCCAACACACAGGGTCCTTTTAGTTTTGTAGAATGCGTGATATGTATTCAGCAGGAAGATTCTTGAGGTCTGTTTTTAGTATTTATTGTCTTTTGTTACAGAGCAGTTCTTAAATGGATTTTTTTCTGCTTAGAGTAGGAGATAAGTACCATGGAACTTCAAAAACCATTTTCATCCTCCCTTCAGATTTTGCTGTGATTTTTATGTTCAAAATGGTTAGCAGTAGGACAGTAGGTTCTTAGAGGAGCAACTCTATTTTGGGGCATTATATAGCTCCAAGTATTAAGCTCATAAAACAATGGTATTTAATAAGCACACTTAGCCTTCTAAACTAGTAGCCAACCTCTGGAAAACATTGCTATATCGATTAATAAGGCACTGTTTGTGGACAGATGGCAACAGTGCATAGGGCAGCCCCAATTGGCTGACCTAGGCTGCCCATGGTCAGCCTGTGTTTCCCTGCAGGACAATGTGGGGATTGTGAACAGGATGCATTCTGCTGCCTGCTGGAGCAGCAGAGTCCAGTGAGCAGCACACTGTTTTCCTGAAGGGGGTGGGGGGGAAGCTGGAGGACTATATTCTCTTCTGAGAGAAGCCACAGCATGTACAGACATTCACTGTCCCAGCAGGAAGTCTTCTGGGAGTGATTTAACACTGGTTGTCCCAGGATATGATTGTCCTGGAGCAGCTATTTTCACTCTGGCAGAAAAAGTCTGAACATATGTATGCTCTTGATTTCTTCTCCCAAGGCAAACTGAATGTCTGTGAGGCTTTAGAATCTCAGGAAAACTGAACGTCTGTGTAAGGCCCTAGAATCCTCAAAACATGTACTAGAAAAATCAGGTCATTTCAATCACTTCAGGAAATGAACTGATTTCTTACTCCATTTTTTTGGTACTTCCAGCTTGGTAAAGGGTAGAAAGGAAACCTGAAATTTATGGCATGATAATGTTATTGATTCTATATGTTTTTGTACAAATGTCTGGATAGAGACAAATGTATATTTGTAGCTGCTTAAAGGTTAGGGACAGAAGTTACACACAAACTGGTTTAAGTGATCAGAAACTGGTTTAAACCTGTAACAGAATAGAAGTTCAGTGCACATAAACAAGTTTCAAAATGGCTGAAACTGGTTTAAGATAAACTTTGTTGAATATAGTATCAAACTTAACTCATTTAGGTCAAACCAGTTTATGAAACGTCTGTCCCAGACCCTTTCCTGGTTCAAGTTAAATCAGAGTCCCCCAGCATTTTGCAGCCCTGGGCTGGGCTGTGTTCTGTGCTCCAGAGGGCAGAGCTGGCCCTGTCCTGCTACTTCCTAGCTGGAGCAGTGAGGGCGGACTCACTGCTCCCCACTCCCCAGGCAAGCCCCTGCTGGGGTCTGGGGCCAGGGTAGGGAGTTAAACTTCCCTTCCCCCAAGTACAGCGCTGTCCTGCTCCCCTTACTTAGTGCTGGCTGTGAGTGTAGACTATAAATCCCAGAGACACCTGAAAGCAGAAAGAGGAAGGGATGAGAAACCCTGCAGAGTCTTGCTGCTGTGATTCTGGACTGCAAATCCTAGCGACCTCAGGGACAGCAGGAAGAGGAAGTGAACACAGCCTGCGCTGGCTACGTGCTAGAGAGCTGTGCTCTGGTGCCCCCCGGCTTCTGGTTTGAGCCACTGCAGGCATGTGCCTGCATTTCCTGAATCAAAAGTGAATGTTTGTTTATTTGCTTATTGGTTCAATCTTTGCAGCTTAGATTAACCTGCAAAGACTGAATCAATTTAGCCTCAGGCATTTTGACTGTGTACTTAGCCTGTAAGGAAGGGGGACCTGGAAAGCTGTTGGCTGTTATGTCTGCATGATCCTACAAGTATAGAAAACCACTCCAGTTTTAACCCTGCTTCACCCAGGTCACTGTTAAAGTGATTTATGTTGTTATTGCACCAGGCTTATGGCAAGGTACTAATTATAACACACCTGAGCAACAGCTTTCCATCCCATTTTGAAGCTAGTGCATATGCTTGCCCCTACTATCAATAATAGTTCTGATTCTATTTCCTTATAAAATCAGCCATAAACAATGTGTGCCCCTGGCATCTGGGGGTTGCACAGCTGCGCTGGTGGCAGCAGGAGTGTGGTGGCAGGAGCGCAGCGGCGATAAGCATGGCTCTCCCACAGACACCACTGGCGCTGTCAGCAGCAGGGGGGTGGTGACCAGCTGCAGGAACCGCCAGCAGTGTCGGCAGCAGCTAGCAGACTGCCCACAGGCACCACTGACAGTGTTGGCAGTGCCTTTTCGTAGGCGATGCGCTGCCACACTTAGGGGGTGCACGTGCACCCCCTATGTGTCGTCCCTGAAGTAAACAACAAAACACCCATTGACTTCAGTGACCATAAGCTTGGGGGCAGTATTTTGCTACACTTAATAGATTCCAAAAGAATAAAAAGTGGCCTTATTTTTCATGTGCTTGTTTACTGTAGGTGGGAACATAATCCTTGGACTGCATGTTCTGTTTCCTGTGGAGGTGGAATTCAGAGGAGAAGCTTTGTTTGTGTGGAAGAGACCATACATGGAGAGATATTACAGGTTGAGGAGTGGAAATGCATGTATGCCCCCAAACCTAAGGTCATTCAAACATGCAACCTATTTGATTGCCCCAAGTGGGTAGCTATGGAATGGTCTCAGGTAAGTTGAAAAGTAACTTGGACCTATTTTTAAGGCGTCTTCTAATTTTGTGAAACAATACATATAATCATAAACTCAGTTACCGGAAAAAAAAAATCAGAGACACATTTGTAACCATGAAGTTAGATATATGTGTATAGTAAAATGCATGGTTGGTTATTTGCATGTGCAGAGTTGCCCCTAAAGTTTTATATGGATAAAAAATTAGAACCAGAGCTGACACTCTTTTGAAAATTAGGTTTTTTGTCTCCTGCTTCTTGATAGATATAATCCTTCACTACAGTTAATAACCAAAGCATGGCTGTCTTGGGACTGAGGGGTATCTGCAAGTTTGATTTTCCAGCCTTCCTCTTACTTTTTATTATAATAACAAGAATACAGAGCCAATTTATCTTGGCTCTAGTTATCTGATATGGTCATATAGCTCAATACTTCTATGTTTCATTAGTTTATCCAAATGAAATTACTGAAATACTGTGAGAGGAACAATTTTCATGGTGTTTCTGACCTCACCTTAAAACTAAAATTATGAAACAATGTGAGAGGGTCTATTATATCTAGATTTCCAATTCCATTTCAGATTGTAGTCATGTAGATAAGCCTTGTAGAATCCAGGGTGGCTTCCTTTCTCCCTAGTCTTTGATGTTGGTGCATCATTCACCTTTATTAGTAATATCTCATTTGCTTACATAGTGAGATAGTTGTATTGTCTCTCTTAGTGCACAGTGACATGTGGCCAAGGGTTACGTTACCGAGTAGTATTGTGTATTGACCATCGTGGACAGCACGTCGGCGGCTGTAATCCACAACTTAAACTGCACATAAAAGAAGAGTGTATTGTGCCAATACCATGTTACAAGCCAAGAGGTAACTGGAATTTTGTCAGAGTCTGTTATTGTTTTACATTTTTGTTAACGGAATTAAAAAGTCCCTGGTAGCCTCTTCCAGAAATGCCAGAAGCTGGAATTTACTAGGACTCATTCCAATCTTGTCAAAAGGAAATGCTGTAGTTATTAGTGCTAAGAAAGGTGTCCTGCTGATATTTCTTGCTGATAACATGGATACAGAATAATGAAAATAGCAACCTAATTAAATTAAAATATGTAATTTAGTTAAACTGGAAAATCTAGAAGCAGTACGTTAAGAGCTGGGGGAATTGTTCAACGACCAATAATGTATTTTGAAAGCTTGTGGTATGTATAACCAGGGCCCTTCTTTCCTTGTTTCCTCAGGAATTGCAATGAAATTCTCAATTCACCACAGAAATTCCTGAATAGCAGCCATACTGATTTCCTTCCCTTCTCTCTTTCCACTTTTTGTTTTTAAAAAAATACCCTTAATGACATGGGTTACAAAATGTATTTTTAAAAGAATGAATGAAGGGATAAACTATAGATGAATGGAAGAAAAAAGGAAAAAAGCAAAAGGAAAGAGATTAAAAGCTTTACCTCCTATTCTATTCTTGTCTCATCTATATTAGAAGTAGATATTCTTCTCTGTCCCTCTGAAACTTGCAGTTGGAGATGCTCATTGCCTTTTCATTTGAAAGGTTTTACTGGGATTATTCACAGCTCACCATTATCATTTGAACAGTAAAAATGAAAGTCAGATGTAGATAAGTGCTATTGAAATCCAATGAGTCGCTTAAAGGATGTTTTGAGGTTTCAGGAAGTTCCTGAGGTATATTGCCATCCAGAATGCAATGCCACAGAATCTCTAGAACCTAGAGCAGATGTTGGCCCTGATATATTCTGGAATTTTAGGAGATCTACATAGAATAGGAGGGGTAGAGTCTCAGCTGGCGTAAACCATCGTAGCTTCATTAATATAAGTGGAGCTATGCTGCTGACAATCTGGCTCAAGAAAAGAGCTCTCTACAAAGGTACTGTATGTCTACACAGAACAAGAGGAGCTTAGATACACTTCTTTGCAATGTGATTATTTTAAGTAAATTGAGAGGATTAAATAGCTAAGGTACTCAGTAAATGGTGTGTTTGACAACCAGCTCTTTAGTGCAAATCCATCTTATATGCACAATAAAATGAACACATTTATTAGGATGGTGAACCTTTTCACTCCTCTTCAAGTCCTTTATGGGGAGTTGGTAATATCAGCCTGTTCCCTCAGAAGGTGGGTATCTTGAAGGCCCAAAACTGTACATGGTAGTCCAGGTGAGGCTTCACCAGTGCTAAACAGAGTGGAGAATCACTTCTTCTGATTTGCAAGTGACACTGCTGTTGATACAACCCAGAGACAAAATAAAACATTGCCAAGATTGCCCTTGGCGTAGCTTGCACGCCACTTGATGAGAAACCTCTACTTATCGTATGATGTTTTAAATTCTCATAAGTTTGATGGAATGAATTATTATATATTTCTCCCTACCAGAAAAAAATCCTGTAGAGGCTAAACTACCATGGTTAAAACAAGCACAAGAAATGGAGGAGACCAGAACCATATCAGAAGAGCCAACGTAAGTTCTTTGTCTCTTGGGTGGGAAAAAATGGCTTGAAAGTCTTATTGTCTTTCAAATTTATCTAGTATTTGACCCTCTTACCTTGGTTTTGGACAGTTATTCCTAGTCTTACACCTCAACAGCCCAGAAGTGTCCTGAGTCATACAGAATATGTGGACTGGGCCAGTGGCTCTGTTAATATGCTCTTATATCAATGGAGCCATGCCAAAGGGCTTCAATTAAGCCTTAAGACAGCTATTGTGGGAGAATCCTCAGCTGATATAAAGCAAATGTAGTGTATTTTCTGCCACTGCTTCTCTTTTTCTCTGTGATGTAGAGGAGCATTTTCAGGGGAAGATTAAGAGCTAGAGTGTGTAGAGAAAGGGAAAAATGCACGTCCCCCATACGTGCACCCTCCCCCCCAAAAAATATATTGATCGATCAATCTATATCCCACACCAGCCTAATAAATTTGGGAGAATTGTTTTAAAGTAACTCAAAAGATGTTATCCAGGTTGCGCTCCTTATATCCACTCTCCTATTGGGAGTTCATATCTCTGTTAAAAAAACCCAGCATCTGCAGAATAACTTCTACATAGAGTGTTAGTGGGCACTGCTTAACTATTTTCTATATACCATATATAATAAGTATGTAAGAGAGGGAAAGAGAGCTTGCATATCTAAATCTCATATATAAACTCTTCAAGGTTTCAAAGGTTTCATAGACATTAGGGCTGGAAGGGATCTAGGAAGATCATCGAGTCCAGCCCCCTGCCCCAGGGACAGGAAGTTAGGAAGGTTCATAGGATCCCAGCAAGATAAACATCCAAATTTCTCTTGAAGGCGTTCAAAGTAGGTGCTTGAACCACCTCCAGTGGCAGGCTATTCCAGACCTTGGGGGCTCGGACAGTAAAGAAGTTCTTCCTTATGTCCAGCCTGAAAGGGTCTTGGAGGAGTTTGTGACTGTTCAACCTTGTCATCCCTTGGGGCGCTCTGGTGAACAAACGTTCCCCCAGATCCTGGTGAGTACCCCTGATAAACTTACAGGCAGCCATCAGATCAGCCTGCGCTGTTCCAGGCTGAAGAGTCCCATAGCTCAGCCTATCATCACAAGGTCTGGTTTTCTGACCTCTGATCATGCACATGGCTCTTCTCTCGACTTTCTCAAGTTTCTCCACATCCTTTTTGAATTGTGGAACCCATAACTGGACACAGTACTCCAGCTGTGGCCTCACTAAGGCCGAGTACAATGGGAGAATGATGTCCTGGGATTTGCTTGAGAAGCATCTATGGATGCAAGCCAGCGTTTTGCTTGCTTTACTAGCAGCAACATGACATCAAAGGCTCATATTCATCTTGTGGTCAATCATGCCCCCAAGTCCCTTTCATCTGTAGTGTTAGCCAACGTAGCACTGCCAAGCCTATAAGCATGCTGCAGGTTTTTCTTCCCAAGGTGGAGAACCTTGCATTTTTCAGTGTTAAACACCATCAGGTTCTTATCCATCCATTTCCTAAGCCTATCAAGGTCAGCCTGGATCTCCCTCCTGTCTTCAGGTGTGGATGCTTTACCCCAAAGTTTGGTATCATCGGTAAACTTGGCCAGTCCGCGTCTAACTCCAATGTCCGCATCATTAATGAAGATGTTGAAAAATATAGGATCCGAGGACAGAGCCTTGAAGGACCTCACTGGTCACAGCGCACCATGACGATTGACTTCCATCAACCACCACCCTCTGGGCCCGACCAAGGAGCCAATTCCCCAGCCAGCGGATCGTAGTGGACCCAAGGCTGCAGTTGGTGATCATGGGTTACCAGATCGAAGGTTTTTTTAAAGTCAAGATATACGACAATCTCCTCTCCCTTGTCCAGGTGATAGGTCACCTGGTCATAAAAGGAAATAAGATTGGTCAAGCAAGACCTACCGACAACAAACCCATGCTTGGTATCCCTCAGGATGTTGCCATCAGCCAGTCTATTAATGGTCTCTTTGATAATCTTTTCCAAGACCTTCCTGAGGTTGGACTGGTGGGCTTGTAGTTTGCCAGATCCACTTTCCTCACTTCCTTGAAGATAGGCACCACATTGGCCTTCTTCCAGTCTTCGGGTACTACACCAGAGCACCAGGAGCTCTCAAAGATCCATGCCAGGGGCTGAGCTATGATGCTAGCCAGCTCCTTGAATACCCTGGGGTGTAGGCTCTCAGGGCCAGCTGACTTGAAGGTGTCCAGCCTCTCAAGATGTTCCTTCACGAGGTCAGCATTGATGGAGGGTAAGGAATCTCCCTCATCCGGGCTTTCCTGTCCCGTAATGGGCAGGGGCGTCCCATGCCCTGGTGAAAGACCAATGTAAAGTACCCATTTAGCAAGTTGTTTTTTTCCTGGGCATCAGTTGTCAGCTGTCCCATCTGGTTTAGCAGGGATCCAATGTTGTCCTTGCTTTTCCTCCGGCTTCCCACATATCTAAAGAAGGACTTTTTATTGTCCTTGATACATGTAGCTAGTTGGAGTTCCATCGCAGCCTTGGCTTTCCTGGTTTGCTCCCTGCAGGCCCAGACCAGTGCAGAGTATTCCTCCTAGGTGGTGGATCCCATCCTCCATCCTTTGTAGGTCTTTCTTTTTAGGCGCAGGAGGTCTGCTAATTCCCTGCAGAGCCAAGGGGGCTGCTGCGCCCTTTTGCTGCCTTTCCTCTGAGATGGAAGAGACTTTGCACATCTTGGATTGCTCTCTTGAGGAGCAACCACTCTTCCTGAACTCCCCTCCCCTTTGGGTCATGGTCCGTTAGGGCCTCACCGACAAGCCTTCTGAACTTGTCAAAGTCAGCTTTCCTGAAGTCAAGGACTTCTGTATTGCTGACTATCTTGCCAGCTTTACGGTGGATGGTGAAGGTGATCATCTAATGGTTGCTGTCACCCAGCTTCCCTTCGATTGTTAGGTCGCTGATTATGTTGTCCCCAGTTGTCAGTACCAGGTCAAGCAGTGCTTTACCTCTCATTGGCCTGTAGACTTCTTGTGTCAGATAGAGCTCATCCACGTACATGAGGAAGCTTTGCGACCGTTTGGATTTGGCCGAGCGCTCTTCCCACGAGATGTCTGGGTAGTTGAAGTCTCCCATGACAACCATGGACTGGGATGATGTGGCCTCAGCTAATTCCCTGGTGGACTCCTGGTCAAGCTCTTGATTCTGGGTGGGAGGTCTGTAGTAGACTCTCACCATTGTGTTCCCTGTGTCGTGTTCCCCATGGATTTTAATTCAGAGGGTCTCCAGTCATCCACCATGGGTGCCAATGTCAGCTTGCAGGGACGCTTAGCTCTCCTTGATGTAGAGCGCTACACCCCCTCCCCTTTTATCCACTTGCTCTTTTCTGTACAAGGTATAGCTGTCTATACCCGTGGTCCAGTCATGGGTGGAGTCCCACCAGGTCTCTGTTATCCCTATGACATTGTAATTATTTGTGTTAAGCAGGAGAACAGGTTCCTCCTGCTTATTCCCCAGGCTCCTGGTATTTGTGTACAGGGAGGCAAATGTCCTCTTGGGGGCTCTTGCCTTGCCCACAGATTGAGGGCTGGGGCAAGGGTGGGCTCCCTTAAGTGCCTTGGCCTGCTGGCTTTGCAGGGATTGCTTAGTGGGCCAGCAGTGGCAGTAGTCCCCCATCCCCTGGCGGGCTTAGTTTAAAGCCTGGTGGAGCAGTTCAGGCAGACTGCCTGAGAAGAGCCTCCTTCCCAGCGGAGAGATGTGGAGGCCATCTCTTCCCAGCAGCTCGCTGCCTCTCGCACCAAAGAGTGGATTGTGGTCATGGAAGCCGAAGCCTTCCTGATGACACCAGTGCCACAGTCTTTGGTTCACTACATCGATCCTCCTCTCCCTCCTCAGCCCATAGCCTGAAACCAAGAGGATCGAGGAAAACACCACCTGCGCTCTCAACCCCTTTAGCCCCTTTATAGTTTCATAGTTTCATAGTAGCTAGAGTCGGAAGGGACCTAGGTAGATCATCTAGTCCGACCCCCTGCCTTGGCAGGAAAGAGCACCGGGGTCAGATGACCCCGGCAAGGTGCTCATCTAACTTCCTTTTAAAAATCCCCAGGCTAGGAGCCTGCACCACTTCCCCTGGAAGCCGGTTCCAGGCCCTAGCCGCCCTGACTGTGAAGTACCGCCTCCTAATATCTAATCTAAACTTTAGCCCCTGTAGCACCTCATGACCCGGCTGGGAGCGTTCTGAGCCATGTCATTTGTGTCCACATGGGTAAGGAGCATAGAGTAGTGGTCAGTGGACCAGAGGAGCTCAGGGATCCTCTCCACATTGTCTTAGATACGGGCTCCCAGGAAGCAGCAGACTTCCTGGGCTAAGGGGCCAGGGTGGCAGATTACTCCCTCAGTCCCCCTCCTGGGGGTGGTAGCTACAGTTGAGCCTGGGATACCTGCAGGAGCTGGCAGCTTGGCAGGCTCTGCTGGGGCTGCAAGAGGTTCATACTTGTTGCAAAGCTCCAGTGGGGCAAGGACCTTGGTGCAGCAGGCCTTGGGACCCTTGACCACCTTGGTCCATCCCCTTGGCTGGCCAGAATGGGAGGTCCTGGAGTTCTCCCTTGTTGTGGAAAGACACCTTGGTCTACTCTCTGCCTCCAGGGGGTGAAGGGCCTGGCAGTAGGAGTCTGTCTCCCGCTCACCATCCCTGATGGCACGCAGTCTCTGGACTGTGGCCTGGAGCTCCTCCAGCTGGTGTGCCAGAGACTCCAAAAGGGAGCAGACCTCACAAGGGAAGGTGGCTGTGCTCCTGGACCCCAGAGCCTAAAAAAGTGACAGGCAGCCCCCACAGCCAAGAGCCAGGGGCTCCATCTGCGTGGAGCCCGGAATCATGGGCTCCGTCTAGGTGGAGGCCTCTGAGGCACCAGAGTTGGGGGCTGCAGACCCTGAGGGGACCCTCAGGTTGTGGCACATGCCCATCTGCATGATGCCACTGGGAGGCTGGCTGCAGCTGGGACTGCCTTCCCTAGGGCACACAGGCAGGGCCTTGGGCCGTCCCGCACACCCTCCTGCACAAACTCCGCGCTTATTCATGTGCCGGGCAGACAAGTGCGCCTGTTTGTGCGGCCTGTTCGCAAGGCTCCGGTCGCGTGGCTCCTTGGGGGGCTGGGTGAAGTAGGAGCAGGGGCAGGGGGAGACCCTCCTCAGCCCCACTCAGCTGCCTCCTCTCCACTGCCTGGGTGTTAACCCCCCCCCCCCATCATGGGCTCTGCTTACCTCCTGCTGTGCTGGGTGTCGGCAGGGTGCTCTGCCGCTGCTGGGGGTTGCTGGGGGGTTCAGGGAGTGGAGGCGCAGTAGGCTTGCACCTATGCATCTCTCACTGCTCCCAGAGCCTGACTGGGTTTTTTTGCTTTGGCGGGCCCTTTTAAACTGCACGTAGGCACAGCGAGCCCGCTGTTGGAACTACACTGCTCCCAGGCTAGGGGGGACCCTACCCAGGATTTGGGGGACCCTGCCCCACCAGAGAGGCACCTACTCTCTCCCTGTGGGGCTGAGCCAAGTAGGAGCCGGGGTGAGACCCTCCTCAGCCCCACTCACCTGCCTTTTCTCCGCTGCCTGGGAGTTAACCCCCTCCCACTACGGGCCCTGCTTACCTCCAGCTGTGCTTTGTGGCTTGCCCTTTCAAGGAGCTGTTTGGGGCTGAGGGAGCAGAGGTAGGGTATTTGAAGGCTGAGGGCATCACATGTATTTGTGCATGTACATGCACATGGCCAGCATGCAGCCAGGAAGGGTGGTGGGAGCATCCCTGGCAGCTAGATGCAGGTAAGTCTGTGGGGACAGGGATTGGAGGGTCTCGGCTTGGGGAGTGTCTGGGGGCTGTGGGGAGGAAGGGAGAGCAGGTGTGGCAGGGGTGTGTGGAGGGGATGGATGTGTGAGCGAGGTAGGTGCCTGCTGGCACTGGGGGAACCTGTCCAGGTGCTGGGGTTGCAGCAGGGTGGGAGAGGCAGGGGAGGCCCCTGCCCCTTCAGTGAGGGAAGGGAGCAGGGAGGTCCCTTCAGGGGCAGCAGGGAACTGCGTGGCTAAGCCGGTGCTCTCAGGGGTGGGGCAGCTGGGAGATGCTGCCGGGCTGGGGGGAGCAAAGGGCTGCAGATCAGGAGTGAGGGGCACTGGCAGGGCTGGGGGAAGTAGAGGGGTTCCAGGTTGGGGGTGAGGGGTAGCAGCAGGGACAGGGGCGGTGGGTTGGGAGTGGGGGGCACCAGCTTTGTCTGGGGGACGGGGTACTGTGGGTCAGGAGGGAGGAGCAGCAGCACAGCGGTGGGAAGGGTGCTGTGACTTGAGACTGAGAGGCAGGGGCAGGGCATGGGCATATCACTGCTCCCCCCACCCCCCGACAAGTGTCCTCTTTTTTGGTAGCCCTAGTTTCCTAGATGTGTCACAGTAGGTTGTGGTTGTCCAGTTTCTGCTCTGATTTATTGTAATGTGCAACTGAAGTGACTCTTATGAGCTCAATGGAGTTATTCCAGATTCACTCCATTGTACCTGTCAGTTGGCTTTTATTTTTTTCATCTGTCTAGTTATGAGCAATAAAGCACTTCACACCTTCACCACACAGACAAAATTTCTTGCCAAGCAGGTGTTCCTTGCACAATTTTGCTGGCTGCCCTTATAAACTTTTCACTGACTAGCACCTGTGGTCAAGTGTCAGTCTACTTATGAATGGCTTTCTTGATCTCTAAATTAGTATCCCTGAATGCAAGCAGGATAGGAGAGATGATGTCTCAGTGTGAAATATTTTTGTTGAGAATAATGCCAGTTGAATGAGCCTGTTGAGTGTCTGCCTTTGTAAATGAAAGGATGTGAAATCCATCTCTAAAGAAGATTCAGCCTGAATTGATAATGAAATATTTTTGGCCATAGGAAATCAACTGTGGTGTGTGTTCCAGTGGAAAAGATGGGCAATTTACTCTGTAGGTCCTTAGGTATCTTCCAGTGGCATCCCAACAGAGCAATGAAAGATAAGCTACGGGGGAAAAGGCATCCCAGTCTGAGTGTTTGCATACATGAACACTGGAACCAGAAGCTCTTTAGTTGGGATCATTTTTATCCTCAACTGACAAATAAACCAGATACATGTAACCACCTTAAAATGGCTGATCTACTACCCTGATCCTGTAACTTTCAAGTCCCACTGTGAAGGTAGCCATGTGTTTGGCTGGGGTTTCATTGCATGTCCTGTCAAAACTCCTGTTTCCTGCATTTGCTTCTCCTCCCTGAGCTTATTTTTGTTCCCACCCTGGAGACCTAACTCTCACTGTTTTTAGTCATGACCTTACTGTTCTTGAACCACAAACTTTTTCAGTCATTCTAAAAGGCTCCTCCAGGCATGTACCATGGTCCTTCACTGACACCTTTTTCCCCAGCTATCATATTTTGGGCACTTTGTTATTCCCTGCGACCAAGTGTACTGTTCATCTCCTGCTATTACCCTGGGACTGAGCCTGCTCTTACCTTATCTTCTGAGGAGGCTGGCTGGTAAGAACAAGGAGCAACAGTCTCAAGTTGCAGCAAGAGAATTTGAGGATAGATCAGGAGCGGGCAATGGTTTCAGGCGGAGGGTTGCTTACCGAGTTTTGGCAAGCTGTCAAGGGCCACATGGGTAGCTCGGCCCCTTGACAGGGGCCCCGTCCCCTAGTCACCATCTTGGGACCAGAAGTCCCTCCCTCTAACCCCCTACCCTTTGCCACCAGAAGTCCCTCCCCTTGCTCCCAGAAATGCTCCTTTCAGTAAGGGGTTTTGCCAGCTCTGGCCTACCCCCTACTTCCCCCAGCCTGGCAAGGGAAGCAGCGTGACCACGTAGGCGAGCTCCCCAGGGTAATTGTCTCTGATATGTCCTCCATAGGAGGTCTATATTGAGCAGATTCTTTTTGGTATTGGGTGGTGGAACCGGAGCGTGCTCCATCCACTCCGTGCATTGACCTGGTATTGCAGTGCTTCCAGGACCGGTGCAAAAAAACAGAAAAAAAAAAAAAAAAAAAAGTTTTGCCAGCTCTGAACCAGAAAAATACCAAATTTTATTCTAAAAAATGAACGTGTACAACATTCATTAATTAGATTTCAAAAAATATTTTTGTCCTGATTTACATGTGTTTGTGTAGTGAACACAGAGGTGATTGCACAACAGCTTAAAATGAAGTCTTACTCTTGTATACTGTGGGGGGTATAGGAGTGGGTATAGATTTGTGGGGGGCTGTTTGGGTATGTGGGGGAAGGTGGATAGGTGTAGGGTGAGGGAGCATGTGGGTGTGTGTGTGGATATGTGGGGGTGGTTGGGTATGGGGTTTGTAGGGTGCTGTATGGGGAGGGAGGGTGGCTGGGGTGTGTGTATGTGGGTCTGCATGTATGGCAGTGCAAGGGGGGTTGTGGGTGCATGTGTATAGTGGGGAGTGCTTGTGGGACTCGCCCTTTGACAGCAGTGAGGAGCAGATAAATATTAAACTTTTAAACTTTTTAGGTGCCCTGCGGGCCAGACAGAATGGCCTGGTGGGCTGAATGGGTCTCACAGGCCATATTTTGCTCACCCCTGGGTTAGATATTAGGAAGAATTTTCTCACTAGGAGGCCAGTAAAATACTAGAACAGGTTACCCAGAGAGGTTGTGGACTCTCCATCCTTGGAGGTTTTTAAGACTTGGTTAGACAAAGCTTTGGCTGGGATGGTCTAGTTGGTGTTGGTCCTGTTTTAGTGGGGGTTGGACTAGAAGATTTCCCGAGGTCCCTTCCAACCCTAATTTTCTATGATTCTTTGATTCTAAGGAGAACTTAAGCAATAACTGTGAAATGAATATAAAATGACATGAAAATAAAAATGTAGTAAACCAGTTCCCATCTGACTTCTTTGTTTGAATGAAAGGACCATCTGTAGTACTACTTTGTAACAGGAGAATAAGAGTTCAAGCTATTTCCAGTCCTTACTCTTATTCAGACTCCATTATCCAGCAAAATGGGATGGCTGCCTTCCTTTTTTTTCTAAGCTTGCCCTGTCATCACACAGACAGTACTTCGCAATTGGAACAACTTGTCACAGGTCCTTTTGAATCTTGTATTCTATCTGACCTTGTCTCTTCCAGCTGGAGTAAGCTTTTGAGATCAGAGCATAGGGTTTAAAGAGAAACTGTAACACAAGGTTGTTACATCCCCCAGCGAGAGCTGTAACAGTAATTCCCTCCTGCTTTGGCATCTGTTTAACTTTGCTTGTGTCATTTACACACCGCACAGTATGACAACTTCTAGCCCATCTCTGGGCAGCATGGGGCTTACAGTTTTCTTGGTATGCTGCCATCACTTGATTTTATTTATTCTCTTGTCATCTAAACTAAAATCTCAACATGAAATCTCAGCTCCTACTTCATCCTTTTATTACAACTATCTTTTGTGCCTTTGGGTGATATTTTAGTTGATAATGAATAAGGGAATAAATGCAGCTACATTTCAAAAGCCACAAATGAAGAATGTGCCAAACCAGCTTGTGGAAGACAAATACCTCTGCCGCTGTGGTATACCACGGCTGGTGTCCTGCATTTACATAGAGGGGGGATGTTCAAAAGCTTTTTTTATTAGCAAAAATAAAAAAAAGTCTGCTTGTAAAGTAAGGCCAAGAAAAATGTAGGTTCAACCTTTTAAGTTTTTAGTTATGGAATGTGATGACAGTTGATACCCATCATTATTTTAAATGTTCTCCCATGAGCCTTCTTAGTTACAGTAGGCTTCACAATGAGGCTTCTGCAAGGTTTTGCATCCTTTTCTTTTAATACTAAGTTAAAGAACTGGACACCTCCACTGACTTCTCTTTTAATGACATGGAGGATAAATTTAAAATGTTTGCTAACACTGGAATGCTTTCTCAGCAAAATGAACTAAAAAATAATTGTTCACTAGGTTTGTATAGAGTTGAACTTACTACATCTAAAATGAGTTGAGATATTGTAGGTTTCTATTCATTGCATTTCTGAGTAATTTTGACAGAAATGCACCAGTTCTTTTATTTAAATGTACATTTCACAGTTGCTTTTTCAGCCACTCCACAGAAAGTTGTTCAAATATTTTGCTCAATGTGTTACCACTGAGGTCAGTAAAATCTCTGGTTATGGATCTCGTTTTGGAGGAAACTAATGAGGTGGTTCAGTGATGGGAAATTTGCCAGTGTTTTGGAGCTTCTACCCAGAAAAGCCGCCAAAAGTGTAGATGCTTCTGCAAACTGTATCCAGGCTCCTTGGATCTGTAGAGCTGGATGGGAAATATCACAAGAAAAGCTTTTCTTGCAGAATTTTTGCATTTCCTATCTTAACCCAAACCAGGAACTGCAGGCATGGGAAGAATTAATAAAAATAAAAGAAGCCAAGGTTGAGTTAAGTTAAGGTTTGAATCAACTGTTACTTGTACCTGTTTGCTTACCAATAATTTAGGTCATTACTTCACTGTCTAAACCATCCCAGTATGTCCTTAATGAACACACCTCTTTCCTCTTACTAATTATTAGTAAGTACTGCGTCCAGTTTTGGGCTCCACAATTCAAAAAGGATGTGGAGAAGCTTGAGAGAGTCCAGAGGAGAGCCACGCGCATGATCAGAGGTCTGGAAAACAGATCTTACAATGACAGGCTGAGAGCCATGGGACTCTTTAGCCTGGAAAAGCGCAGGCTCAGGGGTGATCTGATGGCCACCTATAAGTTTATCAGGGGTGACCACCAGGATCTGGGGGAACGTCTGTTCACCAGAGCGCCCCAAGGGATGACGAGGTCGAACGGTCACAAACTCCTGCAAGACCATTTCAGGCTGGACATAAGGAAGAATTTCTTTACTGTCCGAGCCCCCAAGGTCTGGAAGAGCCTGCCAGCGGAGGTGGTTCAAGCACACACATTGAACACCTTCAAGAGTAAACTGGATGCTTATCTTGCTGGGATCCTATGACCCCAGCTGACTTCCTGCCCTTTGGGCAGGAGGCTGGACTCAATGATCTCCCGAGGTCCCTTCCAGCCCTAATGTCTATGAAATCTATGAAATCTATGAAATTATTGGGCTTATGGTGGCATGACCTCCACTGCCTTAAAGCTTGTGTAGCCATTTATATGCTTGCAAATCGTGCCCAATCATAATAAGATTTTACTCAACCTTCTTACAGGTATAAATGTCTACATAAGGGGGTAAGCAGTAGAAAATTGGACCCAATTGTATTTTACAAAAGCATCTCCTTTTTTTTTTTTCTGTCTCTGTCTTTTTTGTTTATGCATTCAAGAAAAAACTCTAGGGGTGTAAAATAAAAACTGCAGTGTCATCCATGAGTTTCATCAAAGACCTTAGGAAACTTTCAAAATGATTATAATCTTAACCATTCGACTATAAAATATCCGATGACTTACAAAACATCACAACTCAAAAGCTGCTCTGTTGCTTGATCCTGATCTTACATCAGTCTGAACCTGCTCCCAGTGTAGTCAAAGCAAAATTTCCACTGACTTCAGGGAAGTCATATTGGTCCATTATGTTGCCAAGTGTGCACTACACATGCCACACAATGGAAAAAATAGCATTTCTTTTTGCTATCTCCATCAAACACTGGATGCAAAATTAATTATTAAATTCTGCCTTGTGGCTATGGGTTTTCCTAATTAATATAAAGTCAGCATCTGGCCCAAATTCAGGATTTAGACTGTATGTTTTCCTGCCTCCAAAACAATGCACACTTCCCAGTCAGCTCCCTGCTCTCAATTTTTTGGTAGCAGTCTCCATTGGCTTCCATTTGCTTTACCTCTTTCATCCACAGTCTGACTCAGATGAGGTCATCCACTTCCATATTCTAGCATAGTTTTAAAGAATTGTACAGTTGTGTGACTGGTTTAGCAAGTGATAAGGCAGAAGTTTAAAAATCTATGTTTCCATTTTTAAAAAAAATTTTGCACTTCACTATGAAATACCAGGCATTAATATTCAACAGGAAAACCTCAATTACCATGTGGACTTTGTAGAATTAAAAAAAGTTTAGAATTTCTGAGTTTCTTTATAAATAAATTGCTGAATAAATAAATTATAGTGGTTCATCTTTCCTTTCAAACAATGAAGGAAGTTTTCATAAGAGTGCATCATACTTCGTTTTTGGTGCTTTAATGAAATGAGTGTGTACTAAATGAACTCTTGTCAGTGTGCTGTTGTCACGCTTGTACCTAATCACTGTTTTCTCTCAGACTGTAAACTGTTAGGATTGGTTAGAGTATTAAAGAATGTGTCTTAATTGTAAATGTCTATTAACGTTTTTCCCCCCAAATTAGATACATTGGTAAATATCCAAGTTGACATATTTTACCCAGACACAGCTCTTTTTTAAAGAAAATGTCAAATTTTGTTGCGTACTATGGCCCTGATCCAACAAAGCACTTAAGCATGTGTTTAAATTTAAGAAAGTTATAGTCCCATTGACTTTAAAGGACTGCTAATGGGCTTAAAGTTAAGCACACACTTAATTGTGTTGCTGTGTCAGGGTCATTTTTGGTATGAGTGCCTATGTAAATTTATACAGCTCCCTTTGGAAGGATTATAAAAACCTTGTGCTTTGGGGTTTCAGCCAGCCTCTAACTACTGCAGTTAGAAAGAAACTTTCCTTGGTAGAAGTTTTTCTCACTTCTGCTCCCTGCAAGATTCATTACTCTGAAGCAACTGGTACTGGCAGCTGTCAGAGACGAGCTCCTGAACTAGAAGGACCTATAGGCTGTCCCAGTGTGGCAATTCCTTTGCTTCCTAATACTGTAGAGTACAAGCACCTGTATTTTATTTCTGTGAGCAGCCTGCCGGTGGATAAGATGCTGTTAGTGCACTTGGACTGTTGTGTCAGGTGCCAAACACTGCTGGTTTCTTTGGATTTCAGTGGGAGCTGAGGGTGTGCAGCACTTTACAGGAACCAGTCAGCAATTAACAGGATCAAGCCAAAGTTTGGGAAGCTCTGCTTAAGTAAACCGCAAACACTAACAAACTTCATAATCCCTGGGCTCCCTCTACACTTCATAGGTATCATACAATTAATTGGTTAATTGCACAATTACCTTGAGACCAGCTACACGTGCAATGCATCTGTCACACCATAAAAAGCTGTAGCCAGCTATAAAGTTAGACCTCGAAAATGTTTACTAACTTTATAGCTGGTTGCTATCACACTTCAGTGTGCATGTGTTGCAGGGTCTCCCCCGCAGCTGGGACTCCTGTCAGCTCGACAGGGCTCCCAGCCACAGGGGTGCACCAGGCCCACCCAGGTCTTGGAGTCCCACAACTGAGGGGACTCTCAGCCCCAGCAGCCATGGATTCTGGGTCCTGGCAGCACCCTGTGGCAATTGTCCAGCCTTGGGGGTGCATGAAACTCCCAGGGCTTAGAGACTGTAGCTGCTGTGATCTCCCTGTCTTGAGGAGTTTTGTGTACCCCGGGAGCTGGAAGAATGCCATGGGGTATGTTGGGTGTCTTTGCAGCTAGGAGCCCCTCAGGTGAGGAGGCTCCCAGCTGTGGGAGCTTGCTTCTTGCCAGTTAGGGGGAGCCCAGGATCAGACTCCGCTGCACAAGCAATAAGGTGTGATGGGATCTAATGTGCAATCCCACAATTGTGCCTCCTGCCATGAACATGTGACATGGTGGGAGGTACAAATGTGTGCACTGCGCAGTAGATCCCATCATACTTTTACCTGTACATGCAGAGGGGCCCCTAGATACCAGTCCCTTTTTGGGGCAGTTGGAGTAGTTCAGCAGCAGCTTCCTGAAGGGTGATCAGCTCCCTCCTAACACTGATTAGCAGGTGCTCTTTGGAGAGAGAGGAAGCTTACTATTCCATCTCTTCCACAATAAATGCTATTCAGGGAATAGCCAGAGAATCTCATGGGAGTATCTAAAAGAGTAATAAGTCATATACTGTTCAGTTCTCCTTCCCCTTCCTGTCTTGGTCTGCATTGGCAGAAAGTAGTTGGCTTGACACAGTAATCTGTCTTCAGAATCCACCACAATGTGTTAATATTTTCTAGGTTTAGAGTAAACACAATTTAAAACATTGGTTTTGTCCCAACCTTCTGTAACTAGCTGTTTATAAATTATTATAAATATGTCTCTCTGCAGTAAACCAATTTCTTTTATTAAAGAAGGGGAGGAAAAACTTTTGAAATATATAGATGTTTAACTTGGATCCTAGTAAATTAGGCATCCCTTTTTACACAGATCTTTAGGAAGGAACAAAGAGTAGTTTTTATTTCCCTAGCTCCTACAGATCAGCTCCATTTAGGAAGATTTAAAAGGAAATCACTATATTTTCTTTCTCCAGCTGCTTCAGACCATTAAGGAAATTGCTTATAATATTTTTCATTTAACTTGTCCAATGTATCCCACACCACCCCAAGGTAAATTCATTTGTTGAACTCAGCCTGCTTGCAGTGGTCTACTTTTGAATATTGTTATCTGGCCCTCAGAGTAATAGAAGTTTATGAACAGGGCTGACCCTGGGGTGAATCGGGGTGACCACCCCAGGCCTCATGCTTTGCGGGGCCCTGCGGGCATTGCTGTAGGTGCCCTGCCACAGCCGCTATGTGCTGCCACTGCCAAGCGCTGCTGGCTCTGGGTGCTTGCCACTGTCGTCCCCCCCCGCCCTGCCAGCTCTGAGAGCATGCCACCTCTCTCCCTAGCCCCCGCTCTGCCAGCTCTAGCTACTTGTTCCCCACCACCACCACTGCTGACACTGCCACCAGCTTCTGTGAGTGGTTGCCATCCCCACTCCCTGGGCCCTGCACACCCCTAGGAATGGCTCCGGTTATGAATGAAAACCTATAGTCAGTACATTAATGACCTGTAACATAAGATGTTATTGCCATTAATGAGGAGCATAAACACACACAGATAAATTGATAGATTGTCCAATGAGCAGTTAATCACATCATATTCTTGCATCATTAAGTCTAAATGGTAGCCTGTAGTGTTATGTACTAGAAATGGCTAAATTTGAAAAAAGTGCCTTTCACCATCTCTGTTAAACATTATTGCTATGATGACCTCTGGCAGTCTTTCTCAGGTTTGTGAAGAGAATGCAAAGGTACTTTCTGCCTTATATCTGGCTTTGCATGCCTAAAGAGCACGGAGTGTTTGGTGTGGAAGTTTGGGCTTTTTTAAGTGCAGTTTGGCCCTTTTGAGTGTTCTTGGGGTTTGAGGATATCTTTAGGTTCTGTGCCATTTTTGCTCCACGTGATTCTTCTTCCTTCTCATTCCTCCCCCCACCCCCACCCCTTTTCTTTTTTGCTTCTTTTTATTTAGTTTTGTGGAATGATGGGAGTCGGAGGCAGAAATGAGAGGAAGTGTTAAATGAGAGGAAGTGTTCCTGCAGTGTAATTATAAGATTAGGCCATATTGTACAAGCAAATTTCAGTATTGGCTACGTTCACTAAATGCTCAGTTAGAATGTAGCCATGCTTATGTTGTAGTAGTTCATTAACATTTCTGTAGAAACATTATAACCGTACACACATTACAAGTACTTGCCACTATCTCCTCCTCCAACGTTTTTTAATTGCTATACTCAACTTATTTGTAGGTTTATTCCTGAGCCCTGGTCTCCGTGCAGCACAACATGCGGCGATGGCGTACAGGTGCGGGAGGTGAAATGCCGCATTCTTCTCACTTTTACTCAGACAGAAGTGGAGCTGCCTGAGGAGGAATGTGAAGACCATAAGCCACTGACAGAACAAATATGTCACCAGGCACCATGTGATAGTGATCCTATCCCGTACACCCCAGAGTTTTCACATGGAGAAGATGGCAATTTGGTTTATGATTGGGAGTATATTGGGTTTACTCCTTGCTCAGCCACATGTATTGGAGGTATTTTAACAATCTTTTTCTTCCGTGGTGTTTAAATTTAATGTTGTCAATGGCTCCTGCAGTTGTCTTGTACTGATGATTTTCGACGGGGTTAAAAACAAATGCAGCATGAACTTTGAACTTAACCTGTTTATCTTTGATTAATGATGCCATCTAAAGGTATTTTGGGTTCCACAGGCCTCACAGGGTTGTCCTGGAAATAAAATAGGTATGCCATCTTTAAATGCTTGAAGCAGAAATTGGCTCTATCTAGCCAAGTAAATTGCAAGAGGTCTGTATCAGGGCTGAGGCAGCAATTAGTTTTTTATTATCAGATGACAAGCTACAAGGTAGCAGTTAAGTTCTCAGATAGTAGTTGGGTTTAGACATGTCCCTGTACATGCAACAAAACAGTGATGAATCTGCTTAAATGGCCTTTGTTCCTTCCTCCAAATGGTATGCGTTTAGTTTTTGATTTAATATTTGCATATCAACAATCCTCTATATTCCAAAATGCTGCCATTTTCTGTGGAATAATGAATGTGGTTAGACAGAGACACGTATATCCATCAATGTGAAGTTCAAGCAGGTTTTTGTGTAGAATTCATTACAGTACATCTCTCTGTAAGAAGTCTGTGTCTGCAAATAGTTAGGAACATTCCTCCTATGATGTAACCAAATCTCCCACTCATCTTAAGAACATGTTGCTGGCCAGTATTACAAGTGTTGCTACTATATACTGTACTTCACTGCCTGGACATAGAAGTGAATTATGAAGTGCTAAGTGGAAGCAGTGGAATTATGAGCGCACCTGTATGTGACAAGAATGATGACCTAAGTGGGAAGTGAAGACATTTGTACCCACAGAACCAATATAAAATGTAGAAAAGGGCTGAACAGCAACAGTTTGCAAATAGAGACCCAATCTAATGTTCATAGAAAGGTGCCTCCTTTGTGTTCACCAATTGGAACGTTGAAGACAGAAGTTGGGAGGGACGCCCAGACCGCTGTCAACGGGATGGTAAGTGATTGGTGTAAATGGCTCCCTAACATTTTCTTTAATTGGTGACATTGGTCTACAAGGACACTAATGTACCTGGTTAGAAAAGGTGCGAAGTCTTGCTAAGCCCAGTGGGCTTAATTGGGCATTATGACCGCGCCCACACAAGCATGGGCATTTACTTCCCTAGGGACTGTGGCAGACTAGTAGGTGGCACGCCTGTGCTGAGCCACCCACCCCACTGTGCCTGTTCACCTACCAAGCTCCAAGTGCCTCCCTGGGGCACCTCACATCCAGCCAAACCTATTCCTGGAGCATACATGCAAGCCTGGGGTCACTGATGCCACCACCCAGTGGATCTGGTCTGTCTTTGGCCCTAGGCCACCTGGGGTACACAGGCTTTGTAGACCTTGAGGGTACTTGACCCACTGTGAGAATTTGGGGTGCTTCCTTTAGCCTGAAGCACAAAAAGTAGCCTCCCTTAGCCAGACCAAGGGGACATGGAAGCACCCTCCTCTCCCTCTCCTAGTCAGTTCACCATACTTGGTACAATGGAGAACTTTATTGATTACAGAGAGTAGACTTGGGGAAGGGTAGAAGATAGAGAAATATCACAGAATAACCTTAGAGCAAATAGTGTGGCTGGGTAGCCTTTGATCATACATCTGCATTACTGCCAGCTATATATCTAGATAGTTTCCAAATTCATGGTGTGTCCATGAGTTTCAAGAGAGAACCAGAGCCCAAGATGGAGGCCCCTTAAATGCCCTGTTTGACCTCACCTGCTATACCCAATCAGGACAGGTTTTGTTGACTGCTAGCCAATCAATTTAAAAACCATCACTGGTTACTTGGTGGAGTGACGGGGGCTCCCACCCCTGCCCCTCATGCCATGAGATCACTGCTTAGGACAGTAGTTGTATAAGAAGAGATGATTGCTTAGTGACCGGAGTGATAGACACCTGAGATTGAGGAAGGGGGACACAGACTAGCCCCAGAGTGAGGAGGAGGCCAGAATGGGATTTCATCACAGGGACAACTAGCAGCAGCACACTTTGTGCCACCACCAGTTGTCCCCAGGGAACGCCTGTGCCACACGTCCTCTAGTGCATGTCAGGTTACCCAGGTGTGGTAAGAGAGGCTGGATCCAACATTAGGCTGGCCTCAGCAGCCTTACTTGGGGTCCTGGGGGCTGCAGCAGTGGTGTGCACTACTCTGCTTTTTTTTGCTTAGGTTTCTTTTGACCCCTGGTATCCAGGGATCACCCCCTTCCCCCCACCCCCATGCTGCTCCCTTGCATTGTGGAGAATAGATGAATGTGCAGTATGCATGGCCACACTCATTTGAACATGGCATATAGGTGCTAAAGCCCAAAAAGATACGAATCACAATATGTGTCTGTATGAGTTGTTTGCAGCTATGGTAATGATGATCTTATTTTATCTATCTGCATTGTTTATTTCAATAATATATTTTAAAGCAATAACGAAAACAGAATTATGAACAAGGAATAAAGGCTTTTACTACCTCCACATTTTTAATCCTCTTAATTTTACTATCTGACCTAAATTTCAGAAGTTATTATGAAGCCTCTGAAGCAAATGATAAAGCTTAAGACCTGATTTTGCTTCCACTATAGCCTAGTGAGTATTTTGCCATAGGAGAGGCATAACTAGCAGGGTTTGTGCCCGGAAGGGTCAAGAGAAAGGGGGACCCTGAGTGCCAGAAGAGATGGGTACTGAAAGTGGCAGGAGTCTTACCTGTTCTGCAAACTCAGTTTGCTGCTGGTCCTATCACGGCATGGTCTGCCCACTCCATTTGTTGCTCCTGCCGCAGCAATGGCATGAGGCTGCTGCTGCGGAGGGTAGAAACTCCCTCCAGGGGGACCATGCTGGTGCCCCACTAAGTTCACAGCCGGGGCTGGTGTCCTGCTCATCCCTCACCCTCCAAGTTATACTACTGAGCTGCAGTCTACAATATTTGTCCTTTGTGATTTCATGAGGCAATTTGACCCAACCTTTCTGTCTAAATGTCAGTGTATTGAAAACATTTCTTAGGCGTGTACTGCAAAAGAACCATTTGAAGAATGAGCCAGTGTTTGACATCAAAGGTGTTTCCCTCTGTGCTCTTGGGGCTTTGGTGTTATCTCTAGCACCATACACTGAGATATTCTTCATATGTGCTGCTCCCAGGAAACGTGGGAAGTTATCTGTGTTGAGTACTTCCAGAAATCCCTCTGTTCTTATACTACTTAGGTAGTACTGAGCTTGTCCTGCTATGAGTTCTGTTTGTCTTCCTGCCTTAGCAAATACCTTTGAACATATCACAAGCTGCCTGCAGATAAATAGGTTTTAAGAAACCAGACTTTCTTCTTGTTTTAGATTTTTGCACTGCGCTGGCCAATTATTTTGCTTTGTCTACCAATTTTTCTATTGTGCAGGCACAGAGGACCTGATAAACTTCTCAGTTTTATGTTCAAATCTCATTTCAATGAGATGAACTGTGTACTTCCAAAAAAAAGGAAAATAAGTGTCAGCTAGGTTTGGAATATTGAGAATTAACATAAATAATATTAACTTCTGTATCTAGCATGTACATAGCTAGCACAACTATTGAAATACATCTCTAAGGATATCTGTATCCTTTTCTTTTCTACCCTGCACTTTTCTCTCAGGGCCCACCTTTCCCTGATTGAGGAGAAAATCTGTTGGGTCTGAAAAAGCTACAGACTTTATTGCTTCTTGAGCAAGGATGATATCTGTGTTCAGTATTAGATTTTCCCCTCAAGTTCTTCCACAGACCAGACATTTAATTTAAATTCTTTCCTGGCCCATATCATAAAAGGAGGTAAAATGCAGACAGTAACATTCTGTTAGAGATATAAAAATTATAAAGAAAATCCACTCTAAAACACATAATCAAACATCATCTTTCTCTCTAATTATTTTTACAAAGCTTTTATAGCTATAGAAATTCTAAATGTATTGTTAACAAGATAGCTTCAGTTTTCCTGTATGATTTCTGCACTCTTCTATATAAACCATTTTTTGGCTCATCATGTCTGTTATTGGATGTCATAAAATGACCGCCTTTGAGGGCTGTTAGGTTATGTTATGCCTGTTATCATAGTTATTACTTCTGTCATCAGTCTGCTCATAATTGAAAATAGATGTCCTCTATGTTAGTCGGTGAAGCAGACGTATTAAAGATCTCAAAGAAACTGCACCATGATCCAAAAGGTTGAAGAATTGACTGTCTGTCCTCAGTGCCTGAAAAAAGTTCAAGAAATTGCGGAGTCAGAAGTCCGGTCAGTGTCAAATTTGGAGTTCTTTGCTCATACGAGCCCTTAATCTGACAGACTCGCATTGACTTATTTAATACTTTTCCTGAGTAAAACTGAATAGGGAATTCAATATTTGTCTTTGTATTCCCAGCATGATTTCCCTGCTGGAAGAAATACATTTTTGCTGTAAGGACATGGAGCGTATGCATGAAGCAAGATGCAAAATATTGTCTTCAAGAAATAATGTCTGTTATAGAATATGCCTGCCAACAAGGGAAATTTTTCTTTATATCTGAAATATTTCTTTAGTGTCACTTCCATCATTTAACAAATCCCCTGTGCTTTAAAGGGATAATCTCAATTTAAAAATTATGAGATATAATTAAGAACAGTTTCTTTACAAGATTCCTAATAATTCCTTTAATTATAAAAGCAATTATTGCAAATCCAAAGTACTCATCATGATTAATATTCCTAATAATATTTGCATATCTTTCCAATTACAAGTAAAGGCACAATGGGATCTAATGCGCGATACACACAATTGCACTTTCTGCTATGTCACACGTGCATGGCAGGAAACATGACTGTGGGATCCAGCATCGGATCCTAACATGCCTTATTGGTGGTGCAGAAGGAGCCTGATTCTAAGCTCTACCTGCACCATGGCTGGGATAGTGCAACTCATGTGATTGCCCAGCTGTGGAGGTGCCCCATCCACTCCACTGGGTGGAACACTGCAGGTCATGTGATCTCCCAGCCACCAGGATGCACCATGTAACTGCACAGCTGGGAGACCACAGCTCATGCGATCTTCCAGCTGCAAGGGCTTGAGCTATGGTCTTCCAGTTGTGGGAGTGTGTGGGCTGCCCATTGGCTGCAAGCCTGTCAGCTGGGAGCTCCCAGGCTTGGGGTGCACATATTCCTGCCCCACACCACCCAGCCAGGAGCTCTGATCAGCTGATGGTGTTCCCGGCTACAGGGGTCCCTGACCACACGTTCAATTAATGGTGTGATAGGAAACAACTACAAAATTATTTCACATATTTTGTGGAACAACTTTTTTAGCTTATTCCTTTTTCTCATGCCATTAATTGATTGACTGTGTGGCCAGATGACCACTTAATGCATGACAGACTGGTTAATTACATGTTAAGTGTAATATGTAGATAGGGCCTTGGTTTCCTTCCATTATTGCCTGGTTTCATTTTAAGATTCTTAATGATGGGTATAAGTGTCAAGTATGCCAAGAGAGTATGTGCTCATAAGCAGCATTTACTATTTTTTATTGTAAGCTATGGAAATTTTTGTTGGTTGCAGATCCTATAAAAAGATTTTTTTAAAAGAAGAATAAATTCAGACCATATTTAGTTGGGCAAGATTATTTTTAAAGGACATTGTCAACTCTTAAAATAATATTTCTGGATGCAGTTATTCAGCCCACCACCAAGAAACATACAAGAGAAGGCATAGGAAGAAAAAACATTTTGCTCGTTTTTGTAGTTTTCATATTTATTAACACTTTTTATATAGCTGCATTCAATGTTTTGTCTGCATCTGGTTTTGTTTTTTTACGTGGCAATGTGGGAGAGAAACACGTGGAAATTCTGACTTTGAACCACTATTGCCAACTTCAGATACGATGAGTCATCCTTCTGCCACTTACATTTAGCAATTTCCATCTTCCCTCTTTATTTTTTCTCTGAACAGGGAGGCTTGAAAATAGCTTTTCAGAAAACTCTTTGATCTTTTAAAACAAATTTGTACATTGTATATTTCTTCACACAGCAAACAATGATGAGTGTGCATGAAGACTGAATGATGGGTCTAAATTGAAAATATTCTAAGATGCTTAGTAACAGAACAATTACCATAATAGTTCATCAAATTAATGTCAAAGCTATTCTTGCTGCATGAGCAGTCTTACTGTGTACATAATTTTTGGCTAGATGGTCTATTATTTTGAGATCATAAACCAAAAACTTTATATATTTGGAACTCAGTTTGTTTTCCAAGTTAACTTTATTAATTTAATGATTTAAGAGTAACTTCCTAATCCATACAGCGTCAGAATTTTATCACTGATTCAAATGACAAACTAATATAGCATTATATTTGCAAAAATTGTTAAGAGCACCCTTATACTTTTTGTTTGCCAGTAAAGTTCTAGGAAATGCTGCATCCATAGAGTATGTTTATTCAAAAGACTCCGTGATCTGAAAAACAAGGAACAGGAAAATCTGATCCTTATCAGCTTTACAATTTCTGCTGTGTTATAGGTTAAAACATCAAAATATTGTACTTTGTTTCCCTTAATAATAAAGCCCTTGTGGTAAAGAATTGTCAGGCTTTGTGGCATGAAGATGAATGAAATGACAGCTGTCACATATGGAATTTTCAGTTGTCATATGAAAAGTAATTCTTCAAGATAGGAAATGTGTACTTAGAACCACAACGTATACTCAAAATCACAAGATAAACTGCTAATGAGAATAATAATAATGATTTATTATATTATGTTATATAATTATTATATCATAATATTATATTATAGGCACACACACACGCGCGTACGCCTGTGCTAGCGTTTTCAATTCCTAAACCTCTTAAGAAGATTGGTGGTCACTGAAATCAGTACAGCTATGGTTGTATTATTCAGGACAGAATTTGTCTTAGAATAGTAAGTAGTTAAGAAGCCTCTTTGAATTGACAGCCAGAACAAGACACTTGAAACAGAAACAGACCTTTGACACTGTTCCCAGTCTGGGCATGGACACTGCAATTGTAGGAACAGTCATTGTTTGATACACTTGTGTCTGGCAACTTCTTTCATGCTCTTCCTATTGGCAGAACTGCACATCTGAATATTAGTTTTTGAACATGTTTCTTTTTCAGAGGGACGAAGCACCTGCTTCAGAACCAAAATATTTAAATTAATACATAAGAATTCATTAGATGAGGTATAGTGGGTACTCTGTCTTCAGTCTTTTTGGGGAGGGCATTAGTGTTCTGAAAAACTGATAGTTGTGTTTTGATGCGTCTTAACTTGACATTTTCACTTGGGTTATATTGTGAAGTCATAATCTAGGCCCTAGGTTTCAAGTGCAGTTTGTTTCATTGCATGTGGGTGTGTCTACACAAGATGCTTACTGCACATTAGCCTAATAACACTGCAGTAGCATGTCATGGCAAAAAACATGCTAATAACCTACACTCAGTGTTATTAAGCTAATGCGCAGTAAGCACCGCTAAATAACCATGCACTGGTGCTACTGCGCAGTAACTTTAGGTACTGCACGTTTAGTTAGTGCTTTATTAAGGAAGTACTAAACTAAATGTGCAGTATCTTCACTCACAACAACTTCACTTTCAATAACCAACACTTCCTGTAGACCATGGGCACAGCTATGGGCTCCAAAATAGCTCTGCAATATGCCAACCTTTTTATGAGCCATCTGGAAGAAGAATTCCTCAAGGACTGCACCATCAAACTCTTGCTATTCTTAAGATATATCAATGACATCATCATTTGGACTGAAAACCTGCAATCTCTGATTGTTCAATTTCTGATGGAAATCAATCATCACTTCTCCATCAGACTATTTCTTGAATACGCCAGCACCAACGTTTCCTTTCTAGATAGTATGATCCAAAATGGTAAAAGACAGACCACCATATAAAAGACACCCATGGACCAACATACATATCTGCACAGAATCAGCAGTCACCCTAAACCTGCCAAGAAAACTGTAATATACAGCCAAGCCCTCCAATACCACTGAATTTGCACTGTGGAGAATGCTCATGATTGTTCCCTCACAAATCTTAAAAGGGCTTTCACTCATCAAGGACATTCACACATTTGAAAGAGCCACCTGGATACCATATGAAGAATTGCTGCAGTACAGAAAGAAAACTCCCATGAATTGCACACCACTAGTTATAACATACCACCTCTCCCTATACAGAAAATCCTCAAACAATTGCAACCCACACTAGAAGAAGACCCAATTCTTAAAGAGGTATTTCCAGAACCACCCATCCCAGACTTTAACAAGCACTGAACCTCACCAGCCTCATCACCAGAAGCAAACTTCCTATGGCCCAAAACACACCAAATGGATCCAGACCATGCCATGACAAGAAATATAAAACTTGCCAATATACCCCACAACAGAACCATCAACGTTTCTTGGATAGGCTGCAGAAGGCTGGTGCTAACGGGCTTAGCCCTGCCAAACCTTTTATGGTGACTGGCAACAGCAGCAGCACGACAGCATCACTGTCCTGCAGCACCCAGTGCCACTTGGTGTGCAGCCACTCCTCTGCCACCGCATACAGCACCAGTGTACACTGACCCCATAATAGCCCTGCAGGAGGGAGGGGCGGGTGTCAGGCAAGACTCAGCCCCACACAAATATTTTCCCCCACTGCTTAAGATTCCTGGATCTTACACCTGCACTTACAGAAATATAATATATCTTATCCAGTGCACCAAATACCTGGATGGAAAATATGTAGGAGAAACCAAACAACAACTATGTATCAGAAAGAGCACACACTGAAAATCTGTCAAAGACAATAATACCCAGTTACCTGTTGGGGGACATTTTTTTTGCAAGAAAACCACTCTCTCCAATCTCTCAGTTCTAATTCACAAAGGGAATTTACAAAACACCTTTCACAGACGAGCCTATGAACTTCACTTTATCAACCTACTGGATACAAAAAATCATGAACTAAATATAGACATTGGATTTATGACTTATTATAAACTGCCTAACATCTGATACCCCAGGTAAGCTATTGTGATAGAAGGCGCCTTAGGTGAGGTTTACATTGGGTGATGTACTATCTGTCTGGCATGGGACCCCACCCCTCAATGAGTCTGCCATGACTTGGTGTTATTAAATGAAAGGGAGGTGTTCAGTGGAGATCCTCTTTCTGGGGGACCCTGGGAATGGTAGTACTCACTGTCTTGGCACAATGTTCTACGGTGCTTTGCCTCCCCTACACCCTGTCCACTTGCCAGCCGAATGGGTGCCACCTGCATGGTTTGGCCTTGCCCAGTCGACCCCTTTTGTTTGGGGACCAGCATCAGCGTGGGTCTTGATGGGCTAGCCTGGCTGTCCCGACAACTATCATCTCCACCTCAGATGCTGACGAACAAGGCTCCCATAGGCTGGCATCCTCCTTGCCGCCTCTGGATGGGACACCTCTAATTTGCTCTTTACCAGAAATAGACCACTGGAGAGGAGAGGAGTATGGGACTGCCTCTTCCCTCCCAGCCTACTACAGGGATTCAGCTTCCCCCTGCTCTGGATGCCGGCACCAAACTGACTGCACTGCTCCTGCCCACCACAAGAGCCTCAGCACACCTGGCATGCTCTACGCTGGCGTGCTCCTTCTCTTCCTTCCCCCCAGGTCCAGGTAGGGCTATTAAATCTTCCTGCGGCAGCTTTTCTGGCTGCTCCGATTGGCTCTGCTTTTCCCCGCCCGGGGAACAGCTGATTAAACAACTGGCGTAATGTTGGCTTGTGCGGCTGCAGCTGCAGCTCTTGATCCGGCTCTGGCTGTGCCTCCAGAAGTGAGTTTCCCCAGCAGGGGGGTTGCTTGTGTGGCTTGGGGCCTGCGGGGACTGCCCCCTCCCCTTTGGGAGCCTGTGGGGGCGTCTTGCTGCCACACCTCTCTACTGTTACCAGCTATATTGTTATCACCAGGTCTACCTTCTCCTCCCCTGCCACATTTCTCACCTGTTGACTGCCTCAATTTACATTTTCACTGACATGCATTCTCACATGCATACTGGCCTCTGGCTTCTATTCTGTTTCATCCAGGAAGAGCACAGACCAACTGCAGTTGCTTCCTCAGCCTAACAAAGGGTGTTTGTACCTTAAACTTGCAAAAAAGAATATTTCCAATTATTTGAGTTGGTCTAATAAAAGATACTGGTTTTACTCAAAGAGCCTCAAAGATAGCGTGCCTTACATATTCAGCACTTTTCAAGCATAGTTATAACAATTATGCAACAAAAGCTTGCATGAATGAACATCAGCCCCTAAAAAAGGATCAGAATGGATATCAGTGAACATTTAAAAGGAAGCTAGAATGCAGGTCCCTGAATATATCTACTATGGCAAGGTTATCCAAACTCATCAGGCCCTGCAGGCTAAGTAAGTGGAGCGATGGGTCTGGTCTGTGGGCTGGATTGGGCTTATCCAGCCCTATGCATTATGTGCATTGTGTGCCCTGGACTGGCCCCATGTGCCACATGTAGCACACATGTCCAGTGAGAGAACAACTGGCAGCACTGTAGGCCAGATGATTGGGCTTCATGGACTGGATGTAGCCTGTGGGCTGTATCTGTGACACTGTTCCCCTGCCTCCATATCTCTGATCTGTGCTATGTTTGAAATGATTAGACCGGTGCAAGTAGCATCACAAGAAAGCACTGCAAACTTGGTCTTGACAGGGTAAAGATGCTAGACTGCACCAAGATAACTCCATAGATGGAAAGCAATGTTGGTTTATGATGAAAAAGCCAGTATTTATGGATGGGTTGTATGAACCTTGATAGAAACATAGCTGTAATAACAGTGGAGTAAGATCGTGTTCTAGGTGCCTGCTAATGAAATATAATAAAGAAGAAAAATCTGTTTTCTGACTGAAGTATGTGAGACAGTTCAGTTTGTTCTTCCTCATGCCACTGTGATAGCCACTGGCAATCCAAGTGTAAAATCTGAGATGATGGCAGATGCAAATGTTTGAGGGTGCATTATAGAATCATGTGTCACTCGCTAGGAATAAAAAAGTCTCATTACCTGAACCTAAAAAAGATACCACTAGCTTTAGGGAAAAAACATTCCAACAGAATATTTCGTGGAGTCAACTGAAATCAAATGGACTATTAAATAACCAACAAACACCAAGAAAATATTCATGGAGTATAAATGTACTTGATCAAGAATATTGGCATTAATAGTTGTCTCATGGTAGCAAAGAGAAAAAAAATTTAATATTTTAAGATTCCCACTAGAAACACAAACTTATTTGAAACCTAACACGCCTTTCAACATAAAAAAGCAAAATAACTTGGTACAGAAAACAAAGGTGTAGCTCTATGAAATCACTGCAGGAGGGGAGGGTAATGAATTTCATAGATTGTAAGGCCAGAAGGGACCTTGAAAGATCATTGGGTCTAGCCCCCTGCACCAAGCAGGAAAAATAACTGGATAATTTCAAAGGAAAAATATTCTCTGAACTGTGACTGCTAAACTCTTCCATGTTATATTAGTCATTTTTATACTGTAGCTACATGTCATTTATATCAGAGTGCATTTGAGTGGTCTTTTATGAAGTATGTAAGTATTTTACAAACTGCTGCGTCCTTGAATTACACATCCATTTCCCCAATTACCGGTACATGAATGAGATTTGCAAATACAACTGCTCACTGCCTCATGTTTCTCTAACCCAGGCTAATATAACTTTGTTTTTTCTGGCTAATAACAATTTGATTATTACTTGTCATTCATGGTTCAGCATAAATGTAATAGATTTAGACTTCAGAGGGAATCTGAGGGCAGTAGTGTATAAAGCCATATTGTATATCTTCTGTAAAATCTCTGAACTTCAGAAGAGTTTCAGTAAACTCTGGTTAATTTGCCAGTCCAAGGAGAATGTAAATAATGGTAGATTATCAGGACTTGATAACGATGGATTGAGGGAACCGCGGCAAGGAACTGGAACAAAGGTGAATTGAACCACAGTGAAGAATTATCCCATTGGTGAATTAAGTAGTTTATCATACAACACCTTTTTGCACCTGTGGATCTGGTCCAGAGTCTTCGTATACATGTGTAGGGTGTAAAGTTATTTATTCTTTTTTATTTTTGGAAGTACTGAGCTCCTGCAGGTCCAAATCTATTTAAAAAAAAAAAGCAGTTAATATCAACTAACTTTGACAACCATGCCACTCTGCTCAAATCCGCTACAATATACATTGGATCATAGTAGTTTTTTCTCTTAATGGTAGAGAGAGGGAAAAATTTTGACAGGCCTATTTTCAATTGTTAATGTCTGAGGGACAGAATGGCAATTCATCCCTTATAATGTCTGCAAGCACCCATGTTCAGAGATGGGGCAGAGCTGGTTGCTATAAGTAGGAAATCCCAGAAATGTGTAGCATTGGTCTGTTACTAACACTGAATTAACAAAATGCCTTTTGTATTTCAAGAGTTTTCTAAAATATTTCCATTGTTTATTCAAATCAAGATGTTCATTTTAAGTCTGTGACATGATTTGATATTCAGAGTTAATTTAGTCAGCTGAGATTTGGGAGTGAACTCTATAAATATCTCAGATGTTTTCCTCAGTATGGAGTATCTCACATGTGTCTTATTTTTAAATCCAGGGACGCAAGAAGCCATTGCAATGTGTTTGCATGTGCAGACAAAGCAAGCTGTCAATGACACCCTTTGTGATACCTCCAAGCGACCACCACCCATGAGTCGTGCATGCAACCTGAAACTTTGCCCTCCAAGGTACACTCTAATAATGAAATCACACTGGAGAAAATAAAGGGTTTAATATATCTTAAATCAACATTGACTTTCTCATGCAAGGCTCAGCTTGTATGATCAGGGCCATGGTTTTGAGGGAAATTTTTTTCTTTTGGGGGAATGGAGGAGACAAACATTTATTTTTTCATGAAAACCAATAACATCCTCATTTATAGGGAAAGGATATTTTCTTTTCATTTGCAGAAATAATAATAATAATAATAAACCTCAGATGAAACTATCTCATGGATTAAATGTAATGTTTGTTTTCTGGAATGCTTTTAGGAGCCTTAAGTATAACATTCCTGGATTTGTTTCTTTACCTGCTATGATTTGTTAAGCTAGGGAGATACTGGAAAAAGAACAGAGACAGTTTAAGACCCAGCTCATTTATTTATCTTATTCTTTGAAAACGTTTTTTGTGAAATCCTTGTGAGCTGTCTTAATTACTTATTAAATATTCCTAAAGTAGATCCACACATTGCAATAACATGTTTTCCAAAAACTTCTACAAAACGTACGGAGTAAAAATTATGGGGAGAAGCATGTTTTATAAAACTGTATTTGAATTTAACAAACAAATTCATAAATATCAGAAAAGGTCCCTGCATCAGATTTATGGATGTAAATGTCGGTCTGTATGCCAACTGGCGGCCGGTGATCTAGTGAGGGACATTTTTGAGGTAAATTCTGGTGCTACATGAATTTACTTATAATAGCTCTTTGTGTAGATAACTTATATATCCCCTTCTTATCTTCAGGTTTTTAAATGTAGTTATATTTCTTTATGGCACATGTAGGTGATGTTCTGACCCTCACAGTATAACACTTCTGTTTCTTGTTGGCACAGTTCTGCTTGGATAAGATTTGGTTGGGGCCAGTCCCCTTTCCCGCTATATTCTTCTGCAGGGTTTAACTGGAATGCAGGTTTTTACTGTGTTTTTGGAACAGATGGCAAACGGGTCCCTGGAGACAGTGTTCTGCTACTTGTGGAGTTGGGATCCAGGCAAGAGATGTGTACTGCCAGCAGCTGGGGGGAGCCACTGTTGCTAATAAGGACTGTAAAGACAAAAAGCCTCACACGTTACAAGCTTGTAACCAGGTTGACTGTCCCCCTTCTTGGCATGTGGAAGAATGGCAACAGGTACAACAGATAATGGAAATGGTTTAATTGTAAGCATTTTTTCCTTTGGTTAGTTACTTAATATGCTCTAATAGGAGTAATCTTGAGGGTCACTCTAAAACTTTAGCTACCGTACCATGGCTGCACCTAACATCATTTGAACAAAGCAGCCCAGAGAACCTGCTTTCTACTCTTTGTAGAGACCAATTTACTTTTGGATGAGATTCCAGGTGTTACTTAAGATCTCAGAAACTGTGAATGACCCAGATCAGACTTAGTCCAGAAAACACCTCTTATTATATATTTTGTGGCTAGGGACAGAAATTACACATAAACCAGTATAAGCTGTAAGACAGCAGAAGTTTAGTGCACATAAACCACTTTCAAAGTGGTTGAAACCTGTTTAAGATAAACCTGGATGGATAAATCTGAATGGAAACCAGATTTAACTGATTTAGGTTAAATCAGTTTATTGCACATCTGTCCCAGATCCGCTCCAGATTCAAGTTAACTCACAGTCCTCCAGCACCTCCCCTGAAAACCCCTGTCATGGTGGGTGGGCTAACCTTGGCTCAAACAACTGTCTGCACCAGCTGATCAGGGAGGCATGCTGTGGTGCTCCCTGGCTTCTGGCCTGAACCACTGCAGGCATGTGGCTGCATTTCGAGAATCAAAAGTGAATGTCAGTTCACTTGCTTATCTGTTCAATCTATGCAGCTTAAACCAACCTGCAAAAATTGAATTGGTTCAGCTTTGGGCTTTTTGACTCTGTACTTAGCCTGTAAGTCTAGTAAACTGCATTGAGAAGTATCAGTATCACTTTATTTAACTTTTTCACAAGCTTTCGTAGCTCCCATTAGATATGCATCTGATCATGAACCTAGCCAGGCCAATGTACAAGACGTTCATCTTTCTTCAGGCTTTCCACTGACTACTTGTACTGGAGTCCTCTGGCATTTATCCCACCAGTTATGTTTTTCTGGCCTGTGGCCCATTTGCTAAATCAATTCTAGCTGGAATATATGCTGCTTGGTTTTGGAAATGGAAACAAGAATATATTGTGAGGGATACCGTCTAAGTGCCTGTGTTAAATAGAAGTGTAAATGGGTGAGGACAGATGTGTGAATATTTATATTTTCCCCATTCTTTTCTTCATATTAGTGTTCCCGTACCTGTGGAGGGGGGATTCAGAATCGCAAAATATACTGCAAACAGTTGTTGACAGATGGAAGCTTCTTGAAACTCTCTGATGAGGTCTGCCAGGAATCTAAATTGTCATCTAGTAAACCTTGTGCAAAAATTGATTGTCCTCCTCAAACAGTTATAGGAGAGTGGTCCAAGGTGAGTGTGCCAGAACCTCTCAATACAAAGAGAATACTTGGGTTTTCTCTCTGAGAAACTAATAAACCCATATACTTTAGGTAAGTCACCACTCAAGGTCATGCAGAGCTCCAAGACGAGCTCAGTGCCCTGGGTAAGATAGTGTTTCCTGTGCAACAGCATCCTTTAATAAAGATCAGTTAAAAATTAGCAAGTATGAAAAATTGCACAGCAATTTCGTCTGACTATCCCCTTCCTTTCACAGTGCTCTGTAAGCTGTGGTGTTGGCATCCAAAGAAGAAAGCTTGCCTGCCAAAAGCTAACAGCAAAGGGCCAACGTGTGAAATTAAATGGATCCTTATGTAGTGGTCCTCCTACCACCCCGCTTGTAAGGCCTTGTCACATGAATGTCTGTAACAGTAAGTGTGTTATTTTATATAGTGCCTTGCTGATTTGAGATGGCTACAATGTAAAACTTGTGCATGGGTTGTTAAATTAATACATCTTGCTGTATTGTAACATTACTACTCAGGGGGAAAATTGAACATTGCAATCACTAGACTAGCAATAACAGGATTTTCTTATTTTAGGCACTTTTATCCCGTCAGACGTAGATTCTTTCTATGTACTTATGCACATTTGGTCTGATCATTTACCTGATGGTAATGGTTTAAAGGTGCCTTAAAGTAAGTGTCAATGACTTTTACACCCACAAAAAAGCCTTACACTACCGGAGAGGTGTAAGGGGGACCTTAGTGTAAATAAGAATGGAACTTGTGCTGTACTCCCTTGGTGTGCATTCTTCTTGCACTGAGATTTACACTTCCATTAGTGCTGTTAAAAATTACAAAACTCTAAAATCCCATTCCACTGGTGATCTCAGAAGTACGTTATATCCATGCTAAGAGGGTATATTCCCAGTTCTGAGTTGGAGTTTTGAGGGCTCACCAGCAGCAAGAACAAGCACACCTTAAACATACTACAACATATCACTGTCAGAAACTTATAAATGTTCCAACAAAATCGGGCATGCAGAAGTTTGGTACACCCTTGTCATTATATTGACCGTAGCTACACTAAATACTGCTTGGGCCACTGTATGTACAGTCAGTAGTGAATCCAGGAATGAGGCAAGGGGGTTCAGCCCTTCTGCTTTGACTGTCACACATGCAGTGTGAACTCTGAGCTTGCTACTCAGACAGAGTGGGTGTCTGCCAGAGCTCCATGTGAGCAGTGAGCTCTGAGCTCACCAGCTTATAGCGGCAGCGTCTGGCCAGAGCCCCTGCTTTCACAAGACTCCGGAGCCCAGGTGGGGAACACTGCTGGTGTTCTTCTTCCCTCTCCATCCTCTTTCCACTGAATTCAGCAGGAAAGGAAAGAAGGGGATGAAGGCAGCAGTGGTGCTAACCCCCTGAGCTCTGGAGTCTCACAAAATCAGGGATTCCTCCCAGACCCCACCTCAGGAGCTCATATGCAGCGCAGCCAAGGAGGGGTGTGACTATACCATCACGTCCCCTCTGAGTCCATCCCTGTGTACTGTCACTGTGAAAGGACATTCAAGACTGTGGATGAAATAGTACATACAGGTTCTTTCCATTTGGGCAAACGTTTTTCTTTGTTTGACAGAAAGGCACTTATGAAGGAGTGGCTTAATGTCAAAGACAGTTTGGTAAAACTTCACTGAACACAAAACATTTGGTTACAACTAGTCAGGTGAAAACATTCACTCTGGTCTTGCAAGAGTTAAAAATTTTAGATGATACTCATACATAAATATACAGGCTAATATGAGGAGGCCCCTTAGTTTAAACCTTGTAAATGGGCTTGTCCAGAAATAGTTACTTGGTTGTGTGTTTCTGAGCTGTGCAAGAAAAGGTTATTCATAAAATGAAAAGAGAAATAGAGTAATTACAGATTTGTACATAATACAAAACTTCTTTCCTGGACTTTGTTTCAGATTATCATGCCAAAATCCTGAGGTTCCAAACACCACTTAAATAAAGCCCTGTGGACTTTCAGGAATGTCCTTGGCATAGAGCTTAATAGAATGCTTTGAGCTGCATATCTATCTGAATTTAATTAATTGTGGATAGTTGAATGGCAATGTGGCTGGTCTGCGAATTGCTTAGTGGAGAGTGATGTTAAAGTAACAAAGTCAGCTTCCACTGTAATAATACAAGAGCAACATGTGAAAACTTACAGTGATTAGTAGGGCATGAAATAAAGTGCTGAACAATATTATGAAAGAGGGCTAATGATTGTATTTTTCCTTCGTGTTCTCAAACTTTTTAGGACAGGGCAATTTATTGGTAGCTATAAGGCTAGAGTCTATCTGGCACTTGGGTATGAAAAGAAAATGGCTAGAGTCTACCTGGCACTTGGGTATGAAAAGAAAATGGAAAGGGAAAAGGCATAAGGTGCTTTCAAACCCCATATCTCCACTTTACCTCGTATACAAGGGATCAGGAGCACTAGCAATCCTTGGATTCAACAGATCATTCAGGGTTTGTTTCCTCCTTATATATACAAAGGTTCAAGCTATCATCAAAGGAGTGGGTGGGAAGCAGGGATAGGGCATATCCCTAGACAGTACAGCTGGTCAGCTGCAAAGAAGACAGCAGACAACACTCCTCTAAGTGATGATGTAACTTAGAGCCTTATTATACCTTATGCTGTAAGATGAACAAATGTTAATTGGCTTAATGTTGTTGATCTTATTGGAGCAGTTGCACCTTAAGGCAAAAAATCATCTCAGCCTGTCCTTCACCTTCACAGCTGTGACTTGACACTAGAAGCTTGGCGAGCAGGGTCAGGACTGGCTGGGCAGAGAGCAGGCCCACCACCAGGTCAGTTGCAGCAGTTTCCCAGAGGCTCTCTGGTCTTGCTGAAATGGACACAGTGGCTCTACACTGAGCAGACGTATCAGACATGAGCCCTGGCAGCCCTGCTCTCAGTGCAGAGCTGCTACAGCTTGACAAGACCAGAGAGCCCCAGGGAAACCACTGGGTCTCATCATGCTGCGAGCAGGGCTCCCAGGACTTAAGCTGGCCAGCCGTGCTTTCGGTGCAGAGCCGCTGTGTCTGTTTTGGTGAGACTAGAGAGCCCCAGGGAAGATGCAGCCCTGGAGGTTTCTCACTTTGTCCAGCTGAGCCCCTGAGAAAGCTCCTTGCTATCCGTGCGGCTGCAGTGCCTGCCACTGCTGCCCAGAAAGTTTCACCACCTGAGCTCCAAGGGGCCTCCACACTGATGCTGGCAGGAGCAGTGAGCCAATCCAGGCAGTGCTGGGAGACAGCATCGCCACTAGGGATGTGGCACTTGCTGTGCCCAACGTCCCTTGGCCCTAATACCGTCCAGCATCCCAACTCACCCGGACTCAGGAGGAGCCACTGTGTTCTGGGATACTGAAGGACTTCAGTTTGGGCAGAATAGCTATCTGGGGTGTCCACACCTTAATTGAACAGGAGCAAAATTAGGCAGATTAGAGAAAACCCTGGAGTGGAGTAACTTTAAGACAAATAATAAGTGTTTTAGGCCACTTAAAAGGTGTTAACATGCAGCTAAACCAGGGATTAAGAGCTCCAGAAGCCACCTGATATTACTGTGTAACAAGGCCCTTACATACCCTGTCAGAAAAAAGCAGAAAGGAATGGGGTGGTATTTTGTAAGATGTTGTACCTCCCAGGTCTCCCACTTTGATGTTTCTCTCAACATGCCTTCCTCAAAACTGTACCTTCATTGCACAGTTGAGCCCTACATTTCTACCATCTACTAATGCTGGTGTGGCTCTTTAGATTAATCCTTATTGTTTAGACAACATCACTGTAGATTCTTTCTATGTTATATGGGCCTAATCCAATCAGAAAAACCTGATAGACTTGGCCTTGGGAAACAGGTAGCACTGTATCCATAGAGCCTGGTCCCTAGCTGGAATAAATATATATTACACCACTGGAAGCAATGATGCAAGTTAGATATATTTTTACCAGCTGATGCTCAGACCCATGCAGGTATTATCAAGAAGGTTTATTATCAAGAGACCAACACCTTCATGCCTACAAGTCCTGATGTTACCAGGGATCCAGTGTTCAAGTATATGGACTACTCTGCCCTCCACAAAATGGAACTTTCAGTTTTAATATCATCATCAACCCCCCAATATGCACATTTTTGCTGTCTGGTGCTGAGCTACTATCAAGTTCCCAACATCATCTTTTACAAGAAATTAATCAGACTCATCAAATTACTTGTTAGCATGCTCTGGCTTGAGTTTTGCATTAGCAAAACTAGCGTACACACGAAGTATTTTAATTTTTGTGTTTAACATTATATTTACTGTGTATGTATATTTGGTTGGAAAACTGAAGGTTTAATCCTGGAGCATTCACATGAAAATAAATATTTTTGGCCCAATAGTTATTAGAAACAGGATGCTACTTCAGTAATTTTAGTCAGCTCAGTGCCTGAAGCAATTTGTTGGATAGTATAAACTAGTTGGTTGAGGGACCCGTATATGTTCATAACAAATACTGATTTAGGAGCTGTGTAATTATGAAATCATGATATCCAAGTTGGTCAGAACTCGTTAGCCAAAACATTGAAAATAATGGGTTTTTTTATAAGCAAAAGAAAGCACTCCGGGGTGTAGTTCATATGATGTATGTATTTTTTGCATGTTTGAAGCATTAACCTTTTGCTTTGTAACATATTCAAAACATATGTACATAATATCAGACGCATGCAGGTTTTTTAAATATGCACATGCTGTCAGGGGCTGTCATTTTATTTCTGTTCTTATCAAGCGGGGTTGTACTAATGGCAGTAGATAACAGCAATGATAGTTGATTCAGCCAAATCTAGGGGTGTGTTACTAATGTTTCCATGTCTCTGTCTCATCTGAGTCTTTCTGCAGTTAGCTGGATTTATTTTCTGTCAAATAACAATCGATTGGGTAACTGGTGAAAACACTGCTTTCTAACATCAGTCTAGAAAGTTTCCTGACTCTGCAGCTGATCTGTGTTACCTTTCCTTGTGATAGGTTATATGGTCTTCCTTCCTGCTGTTTTTCAGGTACCTAATGTTTTCTTGGCTTTGCTCTGAAGATCAAAATGGAGCACACTTGTTTGCCAGTAATGAGTCAATACAGTAAAATCTGAAACAGTGTAGTGATTCTCTAGGCTAGGCACAGACATTACACATAAACCGGTTTAAGTGATCAGAAACTGGTTTAAACCTGTAACAGAGCAGACATTCAGTGCACATAAACCAGTCTGAAAATGGCTGAAACCAGTTTGAGGTAAACCTGGTTGAAAGTAGTATCAGATTTAACTGATTTGGGTCAATCCAATTTATGCAATGCCTATCCCAGACACCTTCCTGGTTTAACTTAAACCAGAGTCCCCCAGCATTCCAGATGCTTTGCAGCCCTGGGTGGGGCTCTCTGCTCCAGAGCAGGGCTGGTTCCACCCCCTTGCTCCCTGCCTGGAGCTCTGGCAGAAACAGCGGGTACAGCAGCATCTGCCTGGCTTCCCCTTGCCCTACCACCCCCTCACCATGCCCTGCTCAAGCAGAGATTCCCCACCTCCCCTCTCCCACAGCGTGGACCATAGCTGGCATGTGGTATGCTAGCTAATGCTGAGAGGTGTATGTGTAAGGCAGACAGGACAAAGGCAGAGAGGACAGTGTCTGTGTAGGGCTTTTTGGAGCTAATCAACAGGGCAGCTGGTAATGTCCCTCTGTTCCTTCCTTGGAAAAAGCTGTTTAAGAAGAGCTTGAACTAATGAGAGAGGCTTTTGTTTTCTTCATAGGGTGCTAAACACTGTGTTATCAACTCCCTGCTGGCTCCTTTGCTGGTCAGGAGCAGCAAGGTTGGCAGGGGAACCTTGCCCCCGTCAGCTCAGCACTATGGAAGGGCAGGGAGGGCTGCTGTAGTTCCCCGCAGCTTCTAGCCTGAGCCACTGCAGGCATGTCCCTGAATTTTTTCAGTCCAGAGGGAATGTCTGTTCAGCTGCATACCAGTTCAGCCTAGCTGGGTTAGACTAACCTGCAAAGATTGAATCAGTTCAGGCTCAGGCTTTTTGAATGTCTGTCCCTAGCCCTACTGTCTCTCTATGTTGGTCCAGCAACTTCTGGGAAGGCCTACAACTGTACAGGTATTCCTTGCTTGTACATGCATTCCTGGAAAATGGCACATAAGTCAAATTTGCATAAAGAAAACCCACTTAACAATGTAACAAACAGGGATATGTTCCAAAACCTTGACTGTACTGACCCCCAGATCCATTTCTACCACTTTTACAAGAACATGTTGGTACTCACACAGCACACACAAGCACACGGTGGTGGTGAATGTTTAGTTGGGGTGAAGAGAGGGTCATGAAGGCTTACAGGGAGAAGGGTAGGAAATATGCTAGTGGGAAGCTTAGAAGCCATAATGGAGATGGCAACTACAGTAATATGTGTCGCAAACAATGCATGAGGAACAGAAGTCCAGACATGAGACTGTATTTTGGTGCATGTCACTCCCACAATGCACCTCACAAAGCACCTGACTGCGGACTTCCACTACACCAATCTCATAACAGTGAATTTACCTCTCATATGACAAATTTTTGGTGTAAAAAGGTTCATCACATAAGAACGAATTTGCACATACAGACCCCACACAAAGTGAGGTAAACCTGTATTCAGATGTAGTTAGCTACTTAGTGTCCAGGTCTCTGCTGCGCTATGTAGGAGATACCTCACAGAATATCTGCCCTGCCTTTGTACTTAGCTTCAGGCGACTTTTCTCAAATGTGCTCTACCTCTATGGACTTTTCAGCCTAACAGCAAGCACTTCCTGCTTTATCAGACTTCTCAGGGATTTTGATACCCTTCCTCCTCCCCCTTCCGCTTCCTTTCGGTATCACCTTTTCTGCAATCTTTCCTTTACAATGGTAGTACTTTTTGATCAAATTTTCCTCAGGCTAAAGTTGCAATCACCTGTCCAGTGACAGTAACATGGCCTTGTTTTTCCTTGCATCTTCTTTGGCTCCCACTTATGTCTCTCATGATGCTGCCATGTTGGCTACCATATGTGGGCCAGCCAGCTTCAGAAAAGAGAGGCCTGCTTTACTAATAGGGTTTGTTATCTAAGTCACCTCCACTAGGAGCAGTTCCCAATGGTGTGCTTCAACCTGTGAGTCATTTTTTCCATTCCTTTCCCAGTTCCTTTCCCTTGCCTTGCCTTGCAACTATAACAGAGTTAGCTTCTTTCTCTCTTTTTCCCTGTCCAAGCACTATCCTGCATACAGGTATGTATTGTTCATTTGTTCCCATTTTTTCACAAGAGCTGGCTGCTGAAAGTTTGGGAAGAAGCAGGAGCATGCCTAAAGTGGAGCCAGAAAATGATATGATTTTCTCGTTGAGTGCTTGTGTGACATAGATAAAAGCTCAGCAATTTTGAACTGACCTGAATCAAGTCAGAAAGAATGGTGGGATTCAGCATTCATTGTAAAGCAGAATTTTCTAGGGCAGTAACTCAGTCCTTTTCAACACTTCATTGCTGTTTCAGAGATTAAACAAGAAATGAAGCCCAAACTTCCAGAAAAGTATTCTGCTCGCAGACCTCAGATTGTCAGCATCCATCGAGTCTACATACAAACAAGACGAGAAAAGCGCATTAATTTTACCATCGGAAGTCGAGCCTATCTGCTTCCAAAAACGTCTATTGTAATTAAGTGCCCAGTACGAAGGTTTCAGAAGTCCCTTATTCAGTGGGAGAAGGATGGACAGCATTTACAGTACTCTAAAAGACTTGGCATCACTAAATCAGGTTCACTGAAAATACATAACCTTGAGGCTACAGATATTGGAGTGTATAGGTGCATTGCAGGCTCCATGTATGAAACGTTTGTTCTCAAACTTATTGGCACTGACAACAGATTAATAGAATCTCCAAATCTTAGAAAACATGCCAGTGAGAACAGTAACACAGATCACAATGAGTCCAATAGCTTTGGGGCCAAATGGCATAAAATGAGTAAAATGTGGCAAATGTGGAGTAGAAAGCACGAGCTGTATTTGGATGATGGACAAGTTAATGACCAGCCATTCCTGAGAAATCTTGAAACCCCTGGGAGGAATTCAGCTGAAAAACACAGCTCTCATGGGTTCAGAAACAGACGTCTGGAGGCAGCAATTCTTCAAGGTGCTTACAGCATGGATACTGTACAGTTTGAAGAACTGATAAGGAATATGAGTCAGCTCATTGAAGCTGGGGAAGTCGATGATGATTTGGCATCCCAGGTCATATATCAATTAGTTGCTGAATTATCTAGACTACCACAACCTACTACTGAAAAGTGGAAAGATTCCCAGGAAGAATTGTTAGCCTCAAAGCTTACTGCCAAATCACCAAATGTATCTGAACGTTTCAACACAAAAACCATGATTAAGTCGACATATGATAAAAAGATGCCAATTATTATAAGACAAAAGCAAATTCCCAGAATCTCATTTAATCAAACAATAACTGTACGTATTGGAAATACAGTTTTTCTGACCAAGAATACACATGCTGTCGTTTTACTGTGTGAAGCCACTGGCATTCGTGAGCCTAAATATACTTGGACAAAAGATGGTGAAGCATTAAAATCATCTGAGAAGTAAGTGAACATGGATTCTTTTATGTCTAAATAATTCTCTTGTCCCCAACAAATTCCCTCTCTTATATCATATTGAAATGTGTTACTGTAAAAATAAGATAACTGTGAGCCTTGTGCATTTTATTTCTAAAATTTTATATTTTTTCAAACATTTTCCAGTGTTTTACAAATAATCTTATGAATGAAATTATGCATGTTCAATTCTACAACATTATACGGCAGGATTGATTTTTCTACTAGAAATGAAAATATGTTTTATATATTTATTGTGATTTCTCTATTCAGTCTAAATTAATTTAGCTACATTGGAGAATAAATAGATTTATATTAAAATAAATATAGAAAGAAAAAGCCTGTGAGATCATTTTGATATATCACATCACATGGTACACTCATATTAGAAGTTCAAGCCAGTGCTTGAGATACTACTAGTCCTCATTTTAAATATTCCCTATTTTATCTATAGTAAATACGTCTGAAGATATTAGTAGACCTAAAAATAGAAGGAAGTTTTAGATGTACCCATTGGCATAATTTGTACAACATGATACCATTTTAGAAACTAAAAATAGCCTTTAAGACAGTTTTAAAGACAATCTACAGATTGTTCCATTAAAGATAAAGGACCCTGTGTTATAACCACAATTTCGAAATATACCTGTAGCAAAGAGGGAGCCAAGTATATGTTCAGATGTTTGCTCAACCTTGACCAAATACTTTTACTTTACTGCTGGTAAATGAGAAACTTTGAGAAGTAAGAGACTGATAATATTAACATTGGTTTCATGTGTTTGCCTCCTGGAATTGTTACTAGCTCTTGAGTAATGAAAAAATTATTCTGAACTGATAAAGGTATTTTTGGATATTTCTCAACATCCTTAACTGATTAACCATTTTGCCAAGAAAAATGTAGTTCTGCAGGGCTATCAGTTTAAGTAAAAACATCAAAAAATAAGACATTTTGAAAGTGAAAATATTTCTGGAACCAGGTTGCTCCTACTTAGTGAGGAATATGTAATATCCTGTTAATTTGTTGCAACTGATGAGTTTTTTAGATGTGGATGCTGCTTGGTTAATTAGTTCAGTGGGTGAATGAGAACCATGTTTTCTTCCAGGCACAAAGAGGGCTTCTTTGGTGCTATAAACACACTCATTTTGCTTCTTTGTGCAATGTAGTTCTTAGTTTTGCAAGATTAATACTTTAAGGATGATGTCAGATCCACAATTCACATACACATTTATACGTATGGTAGCTAAAGTAACATAAAGACAAAAAAAAGAAAAGAAATGGCAGGCATGATCTAAGTTAGTTCACCTGAGATCATGAATGGGTTAGTCCTATATACTGAATGTCTGCACATGTTCAGAGTGCAGCCCTGGGGTGGGGGAAGCCCAGAAACTGTGCTTTTCCTACCCCTCAACTCTGACTAACTATTTATAGCCTTCTGACACCCCCCTCCAAACCAACAGCCCCCACACGACCTGCCAGCCCTCCCTGATCCAACCATACTTCACTGTGGACCTGCTAGCCCCCATGATCTCCCTGACACCTCCACCCACCCCATGTTATTTACACCAAGTTCCCAGCATGGCTTCCAGTACCAGCGAATGTCTGCACACATCACTCCCGATCTGTGATCTTGCGGCTTAAAGCAAGCTGTGTTATTGTAGATTGGATGCGGCAAACATCTGCAGGTACCCTAAATTTTCAAATTTCTCATCTTCATGTCTTCCCTCTGCTGAAAACCAAAAATCTTGCCAGTAAGGAAGAGATTATTTAACAGACCCAAGACTTTTCATTAGTAATAATCCAGCCACTTTGCAATGTTATTTCCAAATGTGCTAGTCTCATGTGACAGACTGGCTATGCTGAAAAACAATGCAGACAGCACCTAAAGTAACTCTTCCCCCCTGCAAAATGTGTGTGTGTGTACAGGCGACTGGTGCCTATTGAGTCTGGGGGGGCACCCGCAGAAGCCAGCAGCAGTGTTGGCAGCGGGGACAGGGCTGGCAAGCACCTGCAGAAGCTGGCGGCAGTGTCAGCGGTGGGGACAGGGTTGGTGAGCACCCGCAGAAGCCGCTGGTGGGGACAGCCCTCTCAGAGGGGGCACATGCCCTCCAGGCCTTCCCTACCAGTCGTGTGTGTGGTGAACAGACACACACACATTTTTAAAACTATTTTCCTATAGACATGCTTGTTATAAATCAAATTCTACACCTTCTTTTATTGAGTTTGGAGAGTACTTAGATGGTAGAACCTGTACCGTTGTGCCACACAGTGAGAGGAAAGGGTTTGATGAAGACACATGCAAGTTCTGTAGATTACTTACAGGACATAGACTGAAACTCCACAATCGTTTTGGGAGTTGTGATGAGCTGCTGAGCCATTCCTATACACACCCTTAAATGCTGGCCCTCATCACCAAAGAAAAGGCATGGAGACTATTCCATGTGTTGAGCTAGAGTGACTCTTGCACAGTAGTTCTGCTGCTATTTTGCATCCTTGACAGAAGAATTCTTCTTCCCATATTCTTTAAGAGAGAGCTGAGATCTGTTAGAAGGATATGGGCAAATGGGTTTTCTCCTATCTGAGCTAATTTTCTTTTCTGAAACATTTTGCAGAGTGGTTTTGGATGGTGTTGGAAAAGTACACATTCTAAATCCTAGCCAAAAGGAGGCTGGTGTGTATGGATGCATGGTTGTTAATGACTTCGGTTTTGATATGGAAACTTCTTTACTCCTGTATGCAGGTAATGCTTGTCATGACATTCTGTGCTGCTAATACCCGTTTCCCACTCCCGCTGAAAAAGAGTTGGATTATATCTGCAGTTCATGCATTTGTGGCCATCCATAGCTACGTCTTCTTGCTCTTAAATGGGACTTTGGTTAGGACTACAGCAGGCATGAGCTGATTTTAAATACATAAGAACATAAGAATTGCTATTTACTGGGTCAGACTATAGGTCCAACTTTCCCAGTATCCAGGGTCACACGGTGGCAGAGAGTGACCTGGGTATGAGCTGGGGTTTTTTTCCACTGTTCAACTCTCACTTGTAGCCTTTAGCATTTAAGGTTGAGAAAGTTTTAATTCAGAGGCTATATCTCTAACTCCCCTGCTCCATAGCAACTGATGCCCCTTTCCTCAAAAAAGTGTGTCCAATCCCTTTTTGAATCTACCTAAACTGTCAACTTCCACAACATCTAGTGGCAATGAGTTTCACACTTTAATGATACGCTCTGCAAAAAAGAACTTCCTTTTGTTAGTTTTAACCTTACTACCCACTGATTTAATTTTGTGACCCTTAGTTCTTGTATTGTGATAGTAAATAATAAATCCCGCTTTACTTTCTCGTTGCCATTTCGCACACATGTATCTATGATACTGTAAACCTTTATCATGCCTCCTCCCTCAAGTGTCTCTTTTCTAAGCGGAATAGGACTACCTACTTTAGTTTCACCTCATTTGGAAGCCCCTCTATACTACTAATCATCCTTGTTGCCTTTCTCTGTACCTTTCCTAGTTCTTTTGTACCATTTTTGAGGGGTGGGGACTAGAACTGGGCACAGTATTCGAAGTGTGGCTGCACCATGGACTTATAAAGGGGTACTTTCAGTTTTGTTCACAGTTCCCTTCCTAATAATCCCTAACATTTTGTTTGCTTTTTTGATAGCTGATCCACTTGAAAATCTATACTCATCTTTCCAAACTAATTTCTGCTCTGAAAAGCGATGATTTAAATACGGGGTTTACAAAGCAAATAAAACTGAAAAAGATATTTAAACTCATCATTCATTAACTCCTGTTCTGCAGAGGTTCCCATCATTTTGTCCCATGGAATGAATGTCACAAATATGGAAGACAGTAATTTCTCTGTAACTGTTGGAGGTACAATAGTGACAAGAACTGGAGCAAACATTACAATTGAATGTCCAGTGAAAGGTAAGCAACAACGTGGCTGAAGTTAGTTTATTGTTTGTGCTGGAGTACAGTACAAGTATAATCCATAGAACATTAATCATTAGCTATTTTTATTAGGTATGTCTTCCATACCCACCCCACATTTTTTCTCTGTTTCTCTCATGTACCACGTGGACTCTTGCTTTAAAAATATGCTCTTCTGTTAGGTGAACTATAGTCCACCAGTCTTTTATGCCCACAAAAGGGATTATGGTGAGCAGATAGGCTGGTTTCACAGCAAGCTGATGTGCGAATCAGAAAATCTGCTTCACTCTGATGGCACCTTCCTCTAATCTGAGAGGCTTTTGCTTCTGGAAAATGAAGTCTCAAGCCTCACTTCTACAAATTTTAAAGTGGGTGGCAAAAAGTCAGGATACCAATTACAATCAGCCTCCTGTGGCTTCAAGACACAGAAGATTAGGTTGCTTAGATGCCAAGCCACAGAAGCTTGCAGTGCTTCTGTAGCTCAACACCTTTAGCGCAGCACTTATGCTGAACAGAAGCTACATTTTAAGCAATCCTATTTTCTAGATCTTGGGTTGTACAGGGGAAGTGGATATTTTACCTTTTAATCTCTTCATTATGGTAGTTTAAACTAATCTCTTTACAATTTAATTAACAAAAAAAATAGTATTTTGCCAGTTGTTATAATAAAATACAGGCCAACATTTTGTGTCTCATTTAATCAAGAGCATGGAGGTGAGTGTTCAGCTAGAATGGTGCCAGTAACGTCTCACTAGTGCTTGGAAACAGTTACAACCGATTGAAAATAAATGTTTAGACAACTCAGTGTGCCATTTCCATTTTTATTGCTTTGGGGAAATTTTATTTTCCTTTCAGTTACTACAAAAGAAGGATGTTGATGTTAGACCCAAATAATGATAGAAATATATTAATGTAAATAGTTCTAAATGGAAAAGTGATGCCAAACTGATGGATATTGGGACATGTGGCTCAGCTATTCACTGTTTGTACCAAAGCTAATTCTTCAGTGAAGTAATGTTTTCCCACTATACTTTGGTAGTATACAATATACTTTGGCAATATATTCTATATACAACTGACCAGCATCTCAAAATGAGCAGAAAGTTAAAATTACACTGTTAATATTAATTTTGCTAGGATGAGTGTGCATTTAGCTATTTGAATATCAATTAATATTTGCACATGGGACTTTTTATCTTCCAAATACTTCAGGGTTTTATGTGGTAGTGCGCCAGACATTAGTTATGTTAAGACATTAGTGTTGACTTTAAAATGATTTATCTGACTGCTTTATTTCCTATAATTACTGAGGAAGTGGATATTATTATTTGTGAACTAGAACTACAACAACAACTACAACTTGCACATTTTTAAATTTCAGTCAGGCTAAAAGCAGAAAAATTAACTTATAAAATGAGGTAAGGACAATTTTTCTGATTTCCTTTAGTTAATCAAAAATAGTACACCATTGAAGTGCCCCTGTAGTAGATAATTTAATAGCCTTATTTTCTACAAAGCTTATTAATCCAAAGAGAGGGGAGCAAACTTGCCAGATTTGCTTTTTGGCAAAAGTGAAAACTTCTGAATATTAGTAATATACTGTTTACCAGTTACCTAAAAAACTGGTGAGTATGCAAGATACCTTACAGCTTACTTTCTTAAAAAGTAAACTGTAAACATTGGTAATTTTTCTGCTTTATAAATATATCACATGTAGATGCTGATTGTGCAGTCATCTAAACAAGTGCCTAAATCTGATCATATGACTATTTCCCATGAAATTCAGGACACATTTAGTTTCATAGTTGGTAGGGTCGGAAGGGACCAGAGCAGATCATCAAGTCCAACCCCCTGCCTTGGCAGGAAAAAGTACTGGGGTCAAACGACCCCGGCGAGGTGTTTGTCTAGCTTCCTCTTAAAGACCCCCAGGGTAGGGGCCTGCACCACTTCCCTTGGAAGCTGGTTCCAGACCCTAGCCACCCTGACCGTGAAGTCGCGCCTCCTGATGTCTATCTGAATTTACCCTCTGCCAGCTTGTGACCGTTATTCCTAGTCACTCCTGGCAGTGCTTGGGGAAACAGAGACTCCCCCAATGCCTGCTGGTCCCCTCTGACTAGTTTGTAACAGGCCACTAGATCTCCCCTCGGCCTTCACTTGTGGAGGCTGAACAGGTTCAGGTCCCGTAGCCTCTCCTCATAAGGCCTGCCCTGCTGCCCCCTGACCATGGGAGTGGCCTCCTCTGGACCCTCTCCATGTTATCCACATCCCTCCTGAAGTGCAGCGCCCAAAACTGGACGCAGTACTCCAGCTGCGGCCTGACCAGTGCCGCATAGAAGGGGGGATCACCTCCCTGGATCTGCTCGAGATGCATCTGTGGATGCATGACAAGGTGTGGTTGGCCTTCCTGACTGCATCCCCACACTGCCGGCCCATGTTCGTCTTGGAGTCAATGATAACTCCAAGATCCTTTTCTGCCTCTGCACTGACGAGAAGGGAGTTCCCCAGCCTGTAGGTATGGTGCTGGTTCTTCTTCCCCAGGTGCAGCACCTTGCACTTGTCAGTGTTGAAACCCATCCCGTTCTCATCCGCCCATCCCTGTAACCTGTCTAGGTCCGATTGCAGCCTATTCCTCCCTTCTAACGTGCCCACATCCCCCCACATCTTAGTGTCATCAGCAAATTTGAACAGGGTGCTTTTTACCCCCTCGTCCAAGTCACTGATGAAGATGTTGAACAGTGCAGGCCTGAGGACCGAGCCCTGGGGAACCCCACTGCCCACATCCCTCCAGGCCGAAAATGACCCATCCACCACCGCTCTCTGGGTACGGCATTTAAAATGAAGCATGCAAATAAATGCCTTTGTAAATTTGGAGCTAGGTAAAAAATAAACAGCTTTTGACTAAAACTGAAGTTGAACATATATATAAACACCACTTTTGTAAATGGTTACACTGAAGCTCCTGTGCTCTAACATATAGATGGAGTAATGGGTAGAGTGACAGGAGTAATGTTTTTTATCATCACGTAGAATCTTCAGATTCTCATGGTTAGAGCAGTGGACTTCCACCCATAATGTTTGAGTTCTCATCTCATCTCGACTCTGCTACTAACGTGGTGAATTGATCCACCTGTAAACCAGTGTTGTCAATATTTTCCAATCTTTGCAAAGTGCTGTTGAGACATTTTAAAAATTTATTTGGCTGAATATTTATTCAGATATATTTTCTGGAAGCAATGTATATATCAACAATTACAATTAGTCTGTAGGATTGATTGTTTTATTAATTTTTCTCCACATCTCCAGTGCCTAGTTAGCAGATTGATTAGAAGATAGACTCCTCCTTTAGTAGCCAGGAGGCCGTGACTCCCTCTGCAGGTGATTTTCTGAAATGTAAAAAAATATTCGAAAAGGAAAAAAACTCCTTTATGGCTGATATAACAGACCAATGTGCCCTCATGCTGAAGAAGGGGACGTCATGAGCAGCCTGCCATGTAAATTGGGAGAAAAGATGTTAGGAGCTCAAGAGGTGGTGACAGGGGGAAGGATGTACTTAGCAGCATCACCTAGTGGCTAGCTAATGGCTGCAGGATATGTTTGTTTGGTGAATTATTCATGGCCAACAAAGCTATCAAGCTTAATTCTTTCTAACAAAGGATTTAGGAAAGCCAGGTTTATTAGGCTTAGAGACATAGAGAAATGTTATATCATCAAACAAAAATATATAATATTCTGTGTAATCTAAGCAAGTTGAACACATTTTTTCTTGTGCTGCTGTTTTATTTTTGCTTCCATCAAAAGACTGTCACACCCTACTCAGTTTCAAATTACACAATGTGTAGGATGTGATATAAAGCATACATCCTAATAAGTAACAGACTGTTAGGATAAGGGTTAAGAAAGTTATTTCTGCTAATTTGGTGAAGCTAATGATGTAAACTTTTGTTTTCTTTTTCATTTATAATAAAAATATTTTTCCACTGATTGTAATAAACTCACTTTCACAATACATACATTAAAAGATATTCATACCATTCTGGACAGATTGATGTTCCACTGTCACAGCCAACTGCTTTTCAATAGTATGGTATAAATGCATGGTATATATATCAATGCATGGTATAAATATCAATACTAGTTGCTCCAGATTGCTCTTGGATAACAGTTATTGTATTTGCAGAAAGGATCTTTTGTGATTATTACTTAAAATGAACTAAAACTGTCAGAGTCTTTATTGTAAAAGGTTGAAAGTTCTAAGCTGAAGAAAAATAGAAAAGAATTTGAAAAAAATAAAATAAAAATGTCTATAAACTGTGCATTGTATGCCACCTTCTGGTGAGATAATAGAAGGGATGTGCGAAGTTGTTTATACTACATACATTTTATTTGATCTCTGAATGTTATTCATATTGGAAACTTTAAGAGTCAGGACATCTTCATATTTTGTACAGTGCTGAAAGTACTTTTGCAGCTTCATTAATAAGGTGCCTTTAAAAATCTTTTAAGCAGAATGCAAAATATATTGAATTGGTAGTATTAACTTGTTAGAAATTAACTTGTTTACACACACATTTTACAAACGTGGACCAGTTACATGCTATCTGATGAGCAATACCACATGGTTGAAGCGCTTGGAAATGAAGGCAGCAATTTGGTCTTCCTTACATTTACCTGCACTATTCTAAAAGTGACTTTGATATTCTTTATTTCTTTATTTTATTTTTCATTTCAGAAATCATCTGGATAAAAATAATACCAATATCATCTCTAGACATGTGATTTTTTGTGTTGTTTGGCTTTGCTTGCATGAGTCAAAAAGCAAGTTAATATTGGGTTTCAAAAGTCTTGTGTATTTGTTTAAAAAAAGTGAACAAATAGGAAGGAACTCAGTACCGTATTTTCTTTTTCATAAGTAGATTATGAAAATGATAATGAAAGCTTTTGTCATGCCTCTGTCTGCCATATGGCCTGATGTTCATATTGTCTTTTTCATGCTTCCTTCTTTCCATATCTTTTCTTGGCTCATTTGCCTCAAACTCCTGATTTCTGGAATATTTCTTTGTATCAAATCCTTTTAGGTTTACTTCCTTCAGACCTATAGGTCTTCCATTAATGACATTTGCCATCACTGTTGAGCAAGATGAAGATTCAGTTGCCACCTCAGTAGGAATGACTGTGCTAGCTTCAGTACAGCTAGTAGGGGTGTGCAAAACAGCCCGTATCTGATTCGGATTCAGCCCAGTTCAGGGGACAGTGATTCAATTAGCTGATTCTGATTACTGTCCCGATTTGATTCAGCTGAATGTGAAGCTTCAATTCTGATTCAGAAAATCAGCGATTCGGCCGTAGACACAGCTTTAAATGTTTTTTCTACATACCATGAGGTACCAGGTACAGCTCGTGAATGCTGAGTCCACCACTGAGTGTGCAGGGACCCCCCCGTTGTATCCCCAGCTTGGTAGGTGCCCCCCCAGACCCAGGACACACTTGTTGCTGAGCTGGGGTTCTGGGGAACGTACCCCACACACTCCGCAGCAGACCCAGAACTGAACCCAGCACTTCCAGGTCCACCGCAGAGCACATGGGGGACTCCTCTGCACTCCTGTGGTACGCTCCATCCACCCTACCATCTCAGTGTTCATGAGCTGCCTGGTACTTTGAAGTATGTAGAAAAAACATAAAGCTGTGTCTATGGCCGAATTGTCGAATCTCTCTGAATTGAATTGGAGGCTTCTGATTCAATTCAGAGAGATTAATGGGTCTCCTGATTTGATTCAGATTCGGAGATTTGGCTGCCGAATCAAGCCAAATCTCCTTCAAATCGAATCAGCGAATGAAGCTTCACATGGCCCAACCGGCTAGCATGGGTAACAGTAGTGATGAAGATAGCACAGTATAGGCTAGAATCCAGAAAGCATACCAGGCTTGTTGTGGGCATGGACCTTCCTCGTGCTAGAATCACATTTTTGTTTCATTCTGTAGACATACTTTAAGAACCAGATTAACCCCCTCTATGGGAAAAACCTACAGGAAGCGGACGAGGGCAAGAGTGGTCTATAAGGTTCCCCTCATAAAGAGTCCAGTAATCATTTTGTGACAGAAATAGGAATGGGCTAGAAAAGAGAAATCCCATTCGTTGCTGTCACCACCACCATAAAAAATGGGTGAGTTACAGACCCACAACATACTGATATTGTGAAATCTTCCTTGGTCTTTAAGATTCTTTTGGATGCTAGTGGAGACCTTGTAATCATCTTGTCCCCCTTGTGCGTTCACTAAGAGACGTGTCCCAGAAAGGGAGGTAGAGGAGTTGGTGCATAAAACAGAAACTTCAACACCATTTTAAGAAAAAGGAAACATACATTTGAGACCACATTCATCTGAAAATCAAGCTCTAGCTAGGAACGATTAAGATTTAGAAACTAAATACCATTTTTCCTATAGCTTTTACTCATGCTAACTCCATCTGAAGGCAATGGTATGGTGCCAGGACTGTAGTATTTAGCTCCAACAGAATCTCTGTCAGGGGCTCTGCTCACATAAGCGGCTCATGGCTTATGTGGAAGGAGAGTTCAGCAGATGTCTGAACTGGTGAAACTGCTTGTATTTTAATTTGTAGGGGCACAACCAGATAATGCTCTCTCTTATACTCCCCTTTACAGATGTAGGTCAAAATAAGTCAGTCTTCAGCTGCCTCCATAAATGTGACTTAAAGGCTGAGCCTTCCCCGAACTTTGCATTTTTGAAGATGCCTAACTATTAGGAGCCTAATTTTAGGTGCTTAATTTTGAAAATCATAGTCTTAAAATTCTGTTCATAGGAGAATGTGTTTCAGTTCTGGCAGACAGAACCAAATGGGAACATATTCTGCCCCATATAAACTCAACATGAGCTTTGTGATTATCTGCAAGAATTGGGCCCAAGGAAAACGTGCATTTCTAGCTATAGGAAAACTCAGGTGAATATAGAGGTATTTATATGGCTTCTAACAGAGGGAAGAGACCATTTGAAGTGTACTCAGAAATGTTATCAGAAGTAAAATGTTAAACTAACTCTACTATGGATCTAAGTGATTCCATGGCAAGCATTGTTCAGATGATAGTCATTGAGTAGATAGTGAACTACAGTATATTTCCTCTTAAAGATGGCATGCTAAAATAGCCTCTAAAGTTAGGTAAACTTTTAAAAAAAGAAAATGTTTAACAAAAAGTGGTTTGTGCCAGCACAGTTCTGCCTTGCTCTTGAATGGGAAACACAGAACTTTATGAGATTCTACATAGCTGAGGAAAAAAGTTCTGAAGACATATCCAATGTTTTAGAGCAGCCAGTTAGTTGGCCAAGATTTTTATAGTGTGTAATATTTCATTGGGTTTTCAAGGTTGGAGGAAATTTGTTTTTGAACACTGAATATTTTAAGGGCACCCTATAGTGCAGATTTTTTTTTTTTTAGACACGTGTTTCACAGCCCTTTCAGAGCTGCAATTTTTTTCCATAACATTTGCTGTTCCAGAGCAACTCCTGGTGGAAAATGACCTTTTTTCATGGAACATTGAATATTTTAGAGCTTCTCTGGTGCTAATGGAAAATAGCTTGTGTTTAAGGTTGGAAAAATAGATTAAACTAATTTAAAAATGTTATAGCTACTTAGGTCTGTAACAGACATTTTTAAGAACAGAGGATTTAGCACCACTACAGGATTAAAATTCTGGTATTAAGTTTTTAAAGTTAATCAGACCCCAGTTCAGTAAAGCATCTCTGTTCAGGAAGGGCAATCATGCATACATTTAACTACACGTGTGCTAATTGGTTTCCCTAATAGGGATGGATTTAATCATTTGCTAAGTGCTTTCCTGAATTGGAGCCACAGAGTATGATCCTATTACCAAATGAAGTCAATGACAAAACTCCCACAGGCATCAACAGTAGCAGGATTGTGCCCAGGCTTCCTGAATCCTTTGATTGTTTGGGGAAGGTTGGATACCTGTCAGCTTTCATCCTCAGCTGCACTGAACATAGCTGGGGTTGGAGAAAACAAAGATGGCTATGAGTCACTTTTCAACCTTACTTAATTCTTGGGCAGGGTGGTGGTGAAAGTAGCCTCCAGTGTAAGAGTGATCACAGCATGACCATAGAGAATTCAAAGAATTCTGCTTGTGATATTTTTTGTGCTGGTTGGATGTATATGGAGAATGGGATTTTTATTTTACATGACAAACAGGGGAGTTCAAAAGGTATACATTAAAAATATTACATTTACTACAACAGAATTGCTCAATGTGCATTCCTGCCATTTATTCTCAGGAGGACTCAGAACAGTTGAGCTCTGAGTGGAATATTTTGTATAGTAGTCATGTCAGGTGACTACTAGAGACACTAGAGGCACTATGTAAAGGACTTTTAGGAGGAGCTTATATTCCTTGGTTAAGGAAGGGACTGTAAAATGAAGAGTACAGAATATAGAAACAGGAGCAGTAGAACCAAGCAAACCAGATGATGGCTTAATATCAAAAGAGCTGCATGTAGAGCAAAATTACATCAGCAGAGACCCTATCGACTCAGAGGAAAAAAGGTAGAAAAATATATGAATTAGAGGAAAATTTTTTTTTAAATTTTAAATAAGTGTCTTTTGAAACATCTTTGTTTCACTTGCACACGGCCAATTACTTTTTTACACAAAGGTGCCTTAACACACTCTGTCAGGTAAAGGGGCCTCAAAATGTAAGTAGTGTAGTTTGTAACTGTTTCAAGCCCAGCCTAAGGGCAGTTCAGGGGTGTGGGCAAGAACTAGCTGCTGTTTAAGTCCTCCTTTAGGCCAATGGGTTCAGTCACATTTTGGCTTTTCTTATAATTTGTCTCGACTAAGAAGGAAATTCTATAGTTGTTTTTCTAGTATGGCAAAGAAACTTTAATATTTATACAAAATTTAGGCACTTGTGTAGATGAAACTTAGGCACTTGTGTAGGGGCCCTAAATTGAAGCAGTGGGTTTTAAAAAACACTGCTTCCATTTACTGCTGATTAAAACCCCATGTCGTGCACACACCGTGCACTTACCTGCCCCTCCAGTGGCAGGGAGGGGAGGGCAAGCTGCTGGTGGGCGAAGCAGTCCCTGAGCTGTGGGGCAGAAGGGGAGGCTGGTGCTTCCCTCTGTGGCAGCTGCTCCCCGCCCCCCCCGGCAGCACCCGCCCACAGGCACCTGGCTCGGGCGATCCCGGGGGACACCGCAGCCGTGGAGGGAAGCACTGGGCCCCCACACAGCTCAGGCAGGCAGGAAGGCTCCAGAGGGGGAAAAAAAAAAGATCAGGCTCGCTGCTTTTCTTGGGTGGAGCCTGCTTTCCTAGGCTGCTATCGCGCTGCCTGCAGAGCTGTGGAGCTGCATGGAGCCCAGTGCTTCGCTCCACGAAAGAGTTTTAGTTTGCTGCGCCCCAAGTCACTTAAGGTGCATTACACCGCTGAAGTTCCTACAGTGGCTGGAATTAATGCGCAATATGTCACTGAGGCATGCAAATACTGACACTATTAAAGTGGTGCAAAAGCATTTAGCCTGCTTTGAAGTGTCATCCACACACGCCTCTTGTTTCATCTACACATGGCCTAAAGATTAGGTGCTTGATCCTTAAAGGATAAAACACAAGCTTCTACCACTCTAAGTAGGAAAAACAACTCTTTGAAAGCTATGCCATTTTGTCCCCACGACTGATTGAATGGTTTTTACTATTGCATTGGTAGCACTGTGAGAGCCCTATCACAGGAAGAATGGGAGAAATTACCATTTCGTGCCCAATTTCTCACAAAGCCTGATGATATTTAACTCATCATGCAGCAATAAATACAAGTATGAAAGCAGCATCTCAGTTCATTAGTGTTTAATAATGTTTAATTTTTTAAAGCAATTACATGGAAGCTGCACAATGAAAGCTTTTTCAACAGAAGTGTAAAAATGATGTTAATGCTTTGGTACTGCCACTATATGGTGCCCTGAGAGAAGTGGATGAATGTTAAATGCTGTGGCCTGTCATATTCAAATTTGGGTTCCGAAATAGGCACATACTATGTTGCTCAATCTGTAGCCTTAGCAAGGTCCTCGTTGTACATGATTTACATATACATGAGTAGGCCAGTAGATATTTTGTAGTCTGACAGTTTCTTTTACATTTGCACATGGCGTTTGCGTCATTGGAGTATCCCCACGGTTGCACGTTAACTTCAGTTTTAACCCCTGTTTGGAAGCAGTTCAATCTTCTCTGTATTGGCCAATCAAGCTCTGTGCCTGCTTGGAAATGTTTGGCAGTTGTGATATTCATCCTTACTCCCTCCTGGTTCATCTCTAGTCATGATTGCCACTTCTAAAAATAATTCATCATTAGTCTCTTCCAAGAGTAAGAGTTTCTCCTGATAGTTATTCCAGAAATGACAATAAGTACAAGAATGTCTTCCATGAGAGGCAGGCAGAAATAGATCTTCCATTGGAAATATATGGAAGATCAGATAACTGAAGTGTCCAAAAGGCTGGAAATGTGCAAGCTTCCATATCCAAAAGCCATGAGAAAGTAAAGGAGCACTCAGAGGATGGTTTTATATTTTCCTATTGCCTATTTTATTTCTTTAATCCATTTATAGGTTGCAGGTTGCCAGACCTCAAAGCACCATACAATAAAAAACAACTGCTGGCCAGACTGTACTATATTTCTCTAAAAGTAGGTTAAAACTTTATACCATCCTTATGATTCCCAGATTCTGGGCTGCTCAGGGGCTACTCTGATTTGTAGGAAGTGGGCATGGCTGCCCTTGAAGCACCGAGCATAGTACCAACTCTCTTCTTTATAGGCTCTGTGCACCACCAAAACAGTAGAGCAGATTGCAGTAAAGTCCTGAAGCTGTTTCTGATTGTGTCTTCACTGCAGAGAGCCTACGTTGTAACCAAGCATTATCCCTAATGCTCCTGCCATCTACATTTATGTGCTTACACTCACATGCAGAAAGAGCTCCGAGGCAAATGCAGCCAATAGACCCATAGCTCAGTCCTACCCAAAAAGGGTCAATTCCCACCCATACAAAGGTTGGGGGAAACATGGAATGTCAAATGAAAAAAACTCAGTAAAGGGCTCCCAAACTGGTCCCCAGTAAGTCAACTGAAAGCAATGTACCACACTGTTTAAGAGGTGAGCATTTTTTAGTATTAAGTCCCATATAAAAACAGTGGTAAAGCTGAGAATATGCACCAGTAATTTAGAGTAAAATTCATTTTGGGCCTATTGCATTAATCTCCAAAGCTATCTTCATAAGACCAGTAAATTCACAGTCAAGGTTAATCTTGAAAAGAAAAAAGTTTAGGTATAGAAATTCAGAGCAGAGGTATTAAAACAACCCTCATTTTGCCTTGTGGGATTAGCATGCCATAACTCTTCAATTACAGTTAGTGTACAATAGTGCTTGTTGTCACAGATTCGATTTATGTATTCTTAAAGAGACATTAGACTTTGTTGTTTTATTCCTCATGGTTACACTGCTGGACAGATCTTAGCTTATTTAGTGCTGTCATTGTGCATTTTAATCAAGGCAGCTGCTGAGCAGCCACATGGAGTTATGTTCATGCTTTTTTGAAGCATTACTCTTTAGACCTAGCTTGGAAAAAAACACAGCCTTAGATTCATAGATGTAGGGTCAGAAAGGACCTTGTAGCTCTTCTAGTCTGACCCCCTGCTGTGAGCAGGAGAGAAAACTGGGCTTATATGACCCCAGCTAGGTAAATGTCAGGCCTCTTAAAGACCCCCAAGATAGGAGCCAGCACCACTTCCCTTGGAAGTTGGTTCCAGATCCTAGCTGCCCTGACTGTGAAGTAGTGGCTCCTGATGTCTAGGCTAAACCTACCTTCTAACAACTTATGGCCATTATTCCGTGTTACTCTGGGAGGTGCTTGGGGGAACAGGGTCCCTCCCATTCCTGGCTGGTCCCCCCCAGTAAGTTTATAGACGGCCACCAGGTCCCCCCTCAGCCTTCTCTTGTGAAGGCTGAATAGGTTAAGGTCCCATAGCCTCTCCTCATAGGATCTGCCCTGCTGCCCCCTGATCATGAGAGTGGCCTTCATCTTTAGTTGAGAAACAGCCTTAGTCTTTATTTAGTTGAGAAACAACTTGGCCTATCTTTCACCCTGGGTAAAACTGCATCCTTGTTTTCCCTGAAACGAAAGTTAAAGCTCTGAAAGATTAATTTCTAGAAAGTCTCACTAATTTAAACAGGGAATATGGCAGATAGCCTGTTTTGGAGCCTACAACGAGAGGCAAGTGTATTTTTCAAACTCTTCCTACTTCATGCTGCAGCCTGGCATGCATGCACACATTCTGTGTTGAAAGCAGTGTGGGACTCTGTTTTATGCAGTTTTTGTCACTAAACAATACTATCTCTGGTATAGAACTGAACCATTAGACACTATCAGCTAGAAAGAAACCTAGTCCAGAAGGTTAGATCTCATCTTCCCTCATATGCACATAAGCTGGGGTAGTTAGTCTTTGAATCCCCTCACACAAATCCATTTTTACTGTGCTGTTTTTGGCTTATTTCTCTTGGCTGTAATTTGCTCACAAGATTTTAGTGCCACTGAAGTCTGGCTGTGGTCTAGCTGTTAACCCAAACCTTAGATTAAACCAGCTCAGCATCTGTATACCTCCTCCTCCTCAACCCATCTCTACTGTAAATACAAATCCTCAAAAAGCAATGGAAAATGTGCTGTAAAGGAAAAATGTGACTGTCTGAGAATAATATCTGTTAGCCAAAAAAATAGGGTGTAATAAAAAAAGAGGTGCTTAAAATAAGCCCTCTTCCTAATTCCAGGAGGATTCTCAAAATGGTGTAAAGTTTCTTGTGGAAAACTGGAAGAGCCACTTGTTTTTTACACTCTAGTGGACTCTGTAAATTTATAACTTGGGCTGTTTTATTCAATGAATATGCAAAATATTCTGAGCCTAAAAACATTCACCGGTTGCTAAACTGTCTGCAATAAAAGTTGTGATAGTACAATATGGTGTTTCTCTCCAGTAGCTTTACAGTCAAAGTGGTGTGGGGAGCCTTTTCCATCAGTGAAATAGCAGGATCCACAATATATCTTGTTCCTGTTACATTAAAGGAAACCTGAGGTGTGCACTGAAAGTGCTAAGCCAGTAAATGAAATGTTAAAGTTCTTCTTATGGACCATTCCACATCATGAAGACATAATCCGTAAAGCAATAATACCCAATGATCTGTGAAGAAAGGAAGCTGAACTGGCTTTCAGCATGGTTGATGTTTCCAAATATCCTGCATAATTGGTTAGGTTCCATAGTAGCACCCACTAGTGGGCATGTCTACACAATATGCTACAGCACAGGAGCAACAATTTACTTAGCTTATTGGTACCATGCAGTAGCATTGACCATGTGGCGACGGTACTGCAGAGTAGTAATGAGCTACTGTGCAGTAGTGTCAGGGAAAAAAACTGTGGTGATGGTACTGCGCAGGCATTTAATACTTATATAAGCTCGCTTGCTTAAGCAAGCACTAAATGGCTGTGCAGTAACAACTGTGCAGTCCACCGCATGTGCAGACGCAGCTACTATATCTTAAATGACTAATGGTAAAAAATTCTAAACAAGAAAAGTGTTTATGCTAATGACAATTTAATTGTTGCCTGCCTGGCTTGTGCATCATGCATAGCACACCACCTTGGCTAAACAATGGGCCAGATATGTCACAGGTATCTAGCGGGATTTCTCTGGATGTTTGGAACTTCAAAAGAATATTGCTGCTGCTGCAGCTGGAACAAAGGACCAGCAATGAAGTGCCTAATCTGCTGGCTGTAACAGCTTGCAGAACTTCATTTCAAGACAGATGTTGTGGGAAAAGAGCAATGTTAGAAAGCATTCAACACTGGTAGCACTGTTTATTTGAACGAGTCAGAGCTTGACATTTGGGATGTCAAATACCAGCCAATTCTGAATTTTGTGCAATTCTTAGACGATAAGGATTTATAATCGGAGGGAGTTCCGTCTTTTCTCTTTTGTGTGGCATCAGATATCAACTTCCAAATCTATAAGCCATTGTCTGATGTTGTAGCTCAATATGCAGATTTCACTTACCCCATCTGGGCATTTGTAGAAATTGCAACTTTCAATTCAGTGCTGTGCTGTTTGCTGGGCACCGCATTCACACAGGGAGCTATCCAAGATGTTCCAGCAGGTACAGTGTTGTTTTGAAGCATCCGTATCCAGATCTCGGTTTGTTCAGCTTGACCCATGCTTCCCTGCCAAGGTTGTGTCCGGTAAGGGACTTGCTTGGTGTTGTGCACCTTTCCCAGTGGTTGGCCCACTCTGTTGCTGCCCATAGTTTGGTTCAACATCTCCAACCTCTTCCAGGAGCTTGTGGACTTCATGTACAAACAATTTGCTATTTTTAAGCCACTTAAGCCTCCATCTGTTCAGGCCTTCAATTAATGGTTGATGGAGCAGGTAATTTTCATCATCTCTTGCCTCTGTTGCCAGTAGTGATGTTAGAGGCTGTCTTCTTATATCACTTGATCTAATGCCAAAGAGTACAGGGTGTACTCCTCTGTTTGTGTAAGTTGGATAACCAGTTATGAGTCTCAGTGCACTGTTAAGTATAGTATTGAGCTTTTCAGTGTAACAACTTCTGGACCATGTAGGGTCACAATATTCTGCTGGGGCATGTACCATTGCAAGCGCAGTGGTTCTGAGCACTCTGAAGTTGGCCCCCCATGTCATGCTGGCTAAACATCTTAAGACAGCTAACTGCAGAGACTTTACTGCTGAGCTTCTGGGTGTGATGTTTATAGGTGAGGGAACAATCTAATATAGGTTGGGGTATGCTCATGAGCAAGGATGTGGTTGCCTACTCTTACATTCAGTGTGCTCTTGGGTAGACAGCTGTCCAGGTGAAATTGTGCTGATTCTGATTTATTGATGCTCAACTTGAAGCACCACTTGGGGAGACAGCGATGAGTTCTGTATCAGTACTCAGTCTCTTTTCCAGTTCTGTCATGTCTGTTCCTTGGGCTACTATGGCAACATCTTCAGCATACACATATTGCTTATATGTATGCAGGAAATCTTAGGTATATACATTGAAAAGTACTGGTGGTAGCACTGACCCTTTCAATTTTCCCAATTTCAGTACACTATAAGACAGATGACAGAACATTTAAATAAAAGGTACCAGAATATGGTTAGCCTTCCATAGCACAAACTGTAAGAGTTTTACTAGTGAAAACTGTATCACATTGTTACCTTCTATCCCTTATTGTGCTGCTGGTACAAGCTACCCCATCTATTTTCTAATGTCATTTGTAAATATATCCTCCCCTCCCCCAGACATACACACTTGTGCTCTTTTTCCTTCTTTTTTATTTTAATTAGAATTTTAACATTATTACTTCATCCTTTGCTGTGCTAACTGAAAGCCTCTGTGCAAAATAAATCTATGGCTCTGCAAACTTTTTCAGAAG